>NC_136889.1:2902646-2907646 GCF_949152265.1 Phoxinus phoxinus | reverse complement strand
AATTGGATGTTTTTAAATAAATGCTGACAAAAAGCTATACAAGTTTTGAAGCTGGACGATATGATGATATAACATTGATATAAGTGATCACCCAGATTTAGACCTTATATTTATATAAAGCGTTCACAGGCAAATCTGCTTTATGTATTTCCCCGGCGTTTAAATCCGGCTCATATAAATGTCAGGAAACATGACTTCTGCTGCATGTTAATATCCACGGATCACTGGATCTTTGGTAAGTTGTAAGAAACACTATATCGAGTCCAACCTTTAGTTTAAACTGATAATCGTTTTTTTTTAAACTCACGTTTTCGCAGTTTCTCCCATTAAATCCAGTCACACCGCAGCTCTTCTGCCGCTCAGTCCGGCTGATGGGGTGTTCCTGCGGGAAAGTGACGTTAATGCATTCTCTCTAGTCTATAATTATTTATAATTAGACTTATCTGAAAACATTAGACGCCTATGTTACATCTACATTCAGATTGAAAAGCGAGTGTGTGTGTGTGTGTGCTCTTGTTGAAGCTCTCTCAGGTCCATCTCTCCAGTAATGTCTGTAATATCTGAGCGGTTTTCCCCAGCCGTTATCAAAGAAGCCTTGTAATGCAGTTAGCATCTCCACTCTTTGTTTATTCCACGTTACGCAACTCAGCCTCTAGACAAATCCTCCAATAATGCTCACATTTATTGTTCCTGCTAATGAAGCTTTGTTCCCGTTGACACTATAAAGCTCTCCGCAGCTGCTAACTTTATTCTGTTTCTTCTACTTTCCTCGGCTTCTTTTGCTCAGTGGAGCCGAGAGCTTGTTGTCTTTCCTTCTGAAGGCTCTAGCCGAGCGGTCCAGGTACATACACACACCCCCACTGTGTATGTTTGTGCTCACGCTGTCAGTGAACTTTCCCCTTTGACCCCTGACCTTTCTGTTCTCCACACTGAGTGTAAATGTCTCGAGTTGAAATCCCCCCCGCTGTGCCACACCGACCCTCGTCTCCTTGCTCACCTCGACAGTTTCTGTCAGGCTCAGACGTAGCCTGTAGTGCTCATATCAACAGTTGCTCATACACACACACACACACACACACACACCAGTAAAGGCCAACGGGTCACCAAGTGTGTTGAAGCCACGGCGCTAGTGCCAGACAGCTGTGAAGACATAGTCCAGCGCCTGCGGGCTTTGAGGGAGTTTTAATACGACCTCTTCACTATTGCACTCGTTTGGATTTTCACTGCATTGCTCAGTTGTTATTTTTAGCCTGACGACACACACACACACACACACACACACACACACTGCACCGTCTGAATGTGACCTTCTCACAGTATTAATTAACTCACCTGCAGTATTTACACAATCACAAAGTATTTTTTTAACTTGTATATTAGTTACCTTTACGTTCTGCCTGTTACTTTCTAGAAGAAAAGGTGCTCTGCATGGAAATGCCTGTGATAGTTTTCCCAGTGGAAGTTAGTGAGGCCGAGGCTGAACCTGATTCTGGGTCAGTGATAGGGTGTTAGCCACTGTTTAACCGACATGTATACTATTACTAGTACATTCAAGTTTTTCAACCAGATGTTCAAATCGTTTTATACCCCGTTTACACCTGTGTTTAGTGTTGTACACCTGTGATCCAATCGTGTGTGTTTGTGTGTTTAGTGTTGTACACCTGTTATCCGATCGACCAGGTGTGTGTGTGTGTGTGTGTGTTTAGTGTTGTGCACCTGTGATCCAATCGTGTGTGTGTGTGTGTGTATGTGTTTAGTGTTGTACACCTGTTATCCGATCGACCAGGTGTGTGTGTGTGTGTGTGTGTTTAGTGTTGTACACCTGTGATCTGATCGACCAGGTGTGTGTGTGTGTGTGTGTGTGTGTTTAGTGTTGTACACCTGTGATCCAATCGACCAGGTGTGTGTGTGTGTGTGTTGTACACCTGTGATCCAATCGACCAGGTGTGTGTGTTTGTGTGTGTTTAGTGTTGTACACCTGTGATCCAATCGACCAGGTGTGTGTGTGTGTGTTTAGTGTTGTACACCTGTGATCCAATCGACCAGGTGTGTGTGTGTTTAGTGTTGTACACCTGTGATCCAATCGACCAGGTTTGTGTGTTTAGTGTTGTACACCTGTGATCCAATCGACCAGGTGTGTGTGTGTGTGTGTGTGTGTGTGTGTGTGTCTGTGTGTGTGTGTGTGTGTTTAGTGTTGTACACCTGTGATCCAATCGACCAGGTGTGTGTTTGTGTGTGTGTGTGTGTGTTTGTGTGTGTTTAGTGTTGTACACCTGTGATCCGATCGACCAGGTGTGTGTGTGTGTGTGTGTGTGTGTTTAGAATATATGTATTTCTTATTTTTAAAGCTATTAAATATATAACAATTATGTATTGTAACGTGTGTGTGTGTGTGGTCAGTGTGCCATGTATTCAGTTGTTAATCTCTATCCACATATTAATGTTTAAATACTTATATGATGATGCATGTCTTGCTCCAGGTTCTGTCGACAGAGTTTATCTTGTATTTAATATATGATTTCTCGTTTTAGTCCTTGTGTGTGTGTTTGTTTGTGCATGCTGTCTGACAGCTATCTAACACCCTGCCAGTCACACACACACACTGCACGCAGTCACAACACTATCAAGGTCACATTGCTCCCGCCACTATCTTTCCCTTTCCTCCTTTTTACCCGATGGAAGGATGTGTTACAAACATGCTCAAGATGTCCGTGTTCTGTGTGACACTGATGACCATCACACTGCAGATCTCCAGTAATGCTCACTGTCCGTCTCCTCAATGCTTCACACATGCTGTCGGATATGAGCCACACAGACCCTGGATCCTCCATGTTTGAGTAACCCTTGTTCTTCCCTGACTCCTGAACGCCAGCATCATGGGCCTGTGTTTATGATCGGTGTGTGTGTGTGTGTTCCCACAGGGAGCTGTACGCCGGAGAGACGTCCGGTCGGACACAGGAGAAGGAACGGGACAAACTGAAGGACACGAGTCTGCAGCCCAACATGTCTAAAGAAGAATACATGAAGATGATGCTGTCTGAAAGCTCTGGAGAGAGCGCACACCGGAAGGTACGCCGTCAAACACACTCTTTTTAAAGTCCATTTATTGCAGTTTAATTGATAAGAAAATACGACTTAAATATTTGCGCTTCAAAATTTCGCATTCAATGTGTTACTTGCCGTTTCTTTGTAATTCTATTTATCGAGTACCGGTACTAGAAATTGTATCAATTTGTGATAACATGGTGTATGCCCGACATACCTTCTCTGGTAAGGGCATTTACACATGATTCTGTAATAATACCATGTTTTTAAGACATTTACCAGGGTAATTATGTATTTTCTATGATATTGTCTGCCATTATTGGACAAACTGATTAATCCAGGTGTGTCTGATTTATTGTTGTTGGTCAGGCACACCTGGATTAATCAGTTTGTCCAAATAATGGAAGACAGGAAATAAAGGAGCTGGCTAAAGTTCAGGAAGTAGTGCGGCTGTGCATAAAGCCCATAGTAATGTGATTTTGGGCATTTACTGTGGTAATACCGTGTTGTTGTTTTTTTACCATGGTAATGCCATGTTTTTTTGACATTTAACATAGTAATCTTGTTTTTTTTCTGACTTAACATAATGTCAATATTATTTAGATGTGGTGATACTGGTTAGAGTGTATCATGGTAATACCATAGTTTGTTAGACAATACCATGGTAATACCATAGTGTTTTAGATATGTACATTGATACATAGGCGTTTACAGTGGTAAAACCATAGTGTTTTTGATATGCCACTGCAATGCTTTGTTGTTTTTGTACACTGTGGTTTTAGAGTAATACATTAATTTTTTACAGCTTTCATGTTTTTACAATAGTAATATCATGTTTTTGATGTATTACAGTAATACGTTGTTTTTTGTACCATCAAAGTAACATGGTTCTCTTTGAAGATATAAATACTGTAGTATATGTAAATGATAATTATTAGTTTACATGCACTTTCTGGTGTCAAATAATGCCTTTCTATTAGCTCTGATTAGTATGTGAATGTAGTCTCAGTCTGGGCTGTCTCTCTCACACACACACACACACACTGTAGCGCTGATAACCTCAGCGTGTGAAGTGATTGAGGGCTGAACAAACGTGTGTGTGTGTGTGTGTGTGTGTGTGTTATCAGCCAGAGCCGCTTCTGGAAACACACACACACACACGATAACAGGAGTCTCCGAGTGAGTTTAGGGACGCTGATTGACGAGCGCTTGCTGTGTTTCTTCTCTTCATGTTGAATCTGACAGGATTCAAGGGTGGAAGTTGTTGCTGGAGCGTCTGTTTTCTGAAGTCTTAATTGTGTTTTCCAGTTCCCGGGTCTCTCCCTCAGCCCGTTATCTGACAGCAAAGGCTGGAGTAGATGCACAATGCCCTATTTTCAGTGGTGTGTGTCATGTTGCAGTGCCCTCAGAAGCGAACGGGTCATTGTGCTTCAAACCAGTGTGATCTCACGCATGTTACAGCAAGATCTCCAACATCTACTGGTTTTGCAGAGTTGCTAGAGTGGAAATCAACACAGCCCACTGAACGTCTCTCTGATATTCTGGTTTCTTAAGTCCCTCGTTTCATACGTTTATGTTATCGTTGTTTTTTGTTTGTTTATTTTTCTAGATTTAAAATAATCCTGCAGTTTGATAAATACACATATTAAAGTGCAAATATTACTTGTAGCCTCTCATTTGTCATAACTGCATACATAACTATAAATAAATACTGATTAAATAGTAATAAAAATACTACACTGTACATTATTACTTTACTTATATTAATTCATAATAATTAAATACTAAAAATGGTCAATTACAACAAATTAATTTGAAAATGACGTTTTAGATCCAAATAAATGATTTGTTAAATATATTAAAATAATATTATTTTACTATGATTTATATGCTATTATAGTGTATATTAATATTTTGAATTCACTTTTATTTTTTTATTTTCCATTTTAATTAAA
>NC_136889.1:2655146-2892646 GCF_949152265.1 Phoxinus phoxinus | reverse complement strand
CCTTATTCTGGTGTCCGTTTCAAAGTTTTTAAGTTACCAGCCATTCAGAACTTCTACTAGCCAAAAAGAAGAAGAAATGACCAGATTAACTACATCACAGCTTATATAGGCCTATATATATATATATAATAAAATGTGGAATTCATACATTAATTTCTTATTCAAACTAAATCCTGTCATCCAGCATCTCCCCCCTTCCTCTTTCATCCTCATCCTTTTTACCAAAAATGTGTTTTAAGGTGGACAGATCAATACAGTACAAAGAACATCAAAAAATGTAGGATGTTGGATGCTTGTATTTTCTGCCAAAATGCTTTTTAATCTTCGCTATTGCTTCAATGCAAATGAACAAGCACGCCGTTATGTGTTGCGTAGTGACAACGGTCATTATCAAGTAAGCCAGATACAGCGTATTGCGCAGAATCTCATATATTTCAATTTATTAATGGATAGCCCCTTGAGATGCAACATCTCATTTTCAAGAGGGTCCAAATAAACATAAACATAGGCGGCCTACACCTTTACCCCAAACCAAAGACACATCATAGCTCAGAAATGTTATGGCTGTCTCAGTAAGTACATCACATTTACCTCATTACACAATTGGAACCCATGATATAAGAAATTCAATGTAAAGTCACATTAGTCGTGTCACACAAAGTGTCGTCACATAAGACCACCAGAGATCGAATCCACAGGAGGTCAATCAATTAGACAGTTACATAAAACAAAGACAATTACAAGCAATACTATTAGTCCAACATCAGTAACATTCACACACATTGTTAAGATATATATATACAATATATATCATGATGACTCACGAGTTGAGTATTTTCTCTAAAATCTGCGCAGATTTTCACAAACTTCCCCAGCAAAGTGAATAAACATCACGTTTTGGAGCGCAGTGTCAGGTCGGCTCCAGCTCTTTTCTTCCATGTAGTCTGTCATCCACATTCTTGAAGACTTTCCTCTCCAATCGAGCAGATCTTAAATGAATGATCCGATCTGGCTCAGTCGCGCTTCTGAGATCTCGTAAAGAGAGGCATTATGTGGTGAAGACAGCATGTGAGCGGTCACTCTCCAGCACTGCCTCCATTACTGTGACCTTCATGACCTCCCGACAGATGGACCGGATTCAGCCGTTTCTGTCCCGGCCCGATGTCTGTAAACCCAGGGGAACGAGATGGATGTGTGGCGGCGAGTGTGTGTGTGTGTGTGTGTCACTGATCTGTCTCTGTGTGTGTGTGTGTAACCATCTCTTCAGATGAGTTCTGGTTCTCTGACGGCTCGCTCGCGGACCGGGCGAAGTTCAGCGACCCGGGTCTCATGCCTCTACCAGACACTGCCACGGGCCTGGACTGGTCTCACCTCGTAGACGCGGCAAGGGCCTTTGAGGGTATGTGGAAAAACACTGTGTGTGTGTGTGTGTGTGTGTGTGTGGCGAGAGATGGGCTCGTATTATGCTTTTTTTAACATCTTTCTTTAGTGTGTAATGTTGCTGTTTGAGCATGAAAAGGTTTCCTCCAGCAGTTCTTCTCTATATCAGTGTCAGTGTTTCTGAACTCCTGAAACGCCTCTATTGTAGTCTTCAGTTTCTTCCAGGAACAAACATCACAATATTCCTCATTTAAATAATTAATGCGCAGAATAAAGGGGCGGGGCCTGGTTGAGTTAGTAGTGTGTTAAACTGCGGTTATGGTAAGGGTCGGGACATTTCCCAAACACACTCGAAGCTCTTGACCAATCACAACACACTGCTCCAGCCGACCAATCAGAGCACAGTGTGCTTTCAGAAGGAGGGGCTTCATAGAGACAGGAACTAAACAGAGCGTTACTGACAGACTGGGAAGAGAGGAGCCGCAACAACTTGAGAAACCAGTACAACCTCAGCAAATGAACTACTGTGTTTGCTCAGGTTCTGGGTCATACATTTATGCATTTAGAAGATGCTTTTATCCACACTCAAAAATATTTAGCCCTAAATTTAAGACTTATGTATTTGAATAGCATATAAAATTTCAATGCATTTGGATTACACAGTTTGAACATGCATAAACTAATCATCTTAATTTGTCAGAGATGCATTTATGAAGCAGGTCAGATGCCTGTAATAGTAAACTGAATGTGTTTTAAATGCACTATAACCAGGTTTATATATTATAGGCAATTCATCCAATTTGTTTCAATCTCATACATTTGAACTAATTTAATATTGCTTGATCAACAGCATGCCATATTTTAACCATATTCATACACTGTTTCACTGAATAAATGTAATGGTTTGAACAATGAACAGATTGATGCTGATTCTAAATTATTTGAATAAATGCATATTGAAAATATGATCAAATAGATGCAAATAGTTAATAAACTATGCCTTGATTTTTGTCCTGCACAAATTTCTGTAATCAGAAGTATTTCCTGGGTGCGTACATTCAGTTCACATAGTAGAAAACAACAGGGAATCTGCACAAAAGTGCACAGCAAAAACTCCAGTGTTCACAGAAAACACTCCAGTGTTAAATTAACACTCCTGGGAGTTTATATGAGTCCACACTCAAGAGTGTAAAGTGTTACAATATGAGTGTTAAATGAACACTCAAGAGTGTTAAAGTTAATGAGATAATTAAGTTATTAATTGAGTGATGATTGAGTATTAGTGATGAACACCTGATGTTAACAAGCAGAATCACATAAGGACAAAATCTCAAATTGTAAGTCACCATTATGGAGATCAGTGCTTGCTTTAGTTGGGCTCTTGACCATTATATTATTTACTTAGAATCGTGTATGCCTGCTGTTATTAAATTATAACAGACAGATGAATAAAGAAAAAAAAGTGATCTGTTGGTTATGTTATGACAATCATAATTTGAGCTTTATCACTGAACCCTTATTTCTGTCTTAGATATAAGTTGTTAATTACAGCATAACTGTGTGATTCTACATAAAAATCCAGAATTTTTGATAAATAAATACGGAATAATTTACTTTAAAGTTAAAAAAATAGAAAATCTGTATTTTAGGCACACACAGATATCAAGATTCAGTCTATGCATCTCAACAATGGTGATGAGCAAAATATTCAATTAGGAAAAGGAAATTACTTAAAATACAATTCAGATCATAGTTTGTTAATTCCGCAATGCATGATGGGAGCCATTAATGAGTTGATTGGTGGCAGCCACTGCAACATGATTTATTATTGTCACCATTGTTGAGATTCACAGGCTGATTATTGATGTCTGTGTTTCTAAATAAAGTGATTTAAAAGTCTCTTGATCAGAACAATGTTTATTAAATATTTTGGATTATATTAAAAATACTGAAAATCATATGCTTTAGAATCAGAGACCTGCTGTATTAACAAGTTACACTAAACTATCTAAATATGTTTTGTTTATTTCAGATCACAATATGATTACGACAAACATAATCATATCACATTTTCTCTTTGTCCATCTGACTGTTACTAATCAGTAACAACAGTCAAGCAAAATCTAAAGTTAATAATATAAGGGTCAAGAGCCCAACTAAAGCAAACACTGATCTCCATAATGGTGGCTTACAATTTGTGATTTTCTCCTTCAGTGATTCTGCTTGTTATCATCAGGTGTTCATCACTAATACTCAATCATCACTCAATTATGAACTTAATTATCTCATTAACTTTAACACTCTTGAGTGTTCATTTAACACTCATATTTTAACACTTTACACTCTTGAGTGTGGACTCATATACACTCCCAGGAGTGTTAATTTAACACTGGAGTTTTTGCTGTGTGAATTGAGAAACAAAATATGCATCACATTAATTGTATTACTTTTTAAAAACTGTAATCCAAATGTATTGTAATGCAATTCAAATACATAACCTTTGGTCTAAATATGTGTTTGTGTAGACAGACACCCAGAATCACTGACACAAAGACCATCGAGCTGCCTACAGTTAAACCCTCAGACAGCACAGCATGCTGGGTAATTGTTGGCCTGTCCCGCCCTCGGACATTTGATTGTGATCACATGTCCCGTCCTGTGTGAGCCGCTCATTTCTGTAAATGGATTAGTAAGAAGGCCGTCATTATTTTGTTCATGGCTCCTGTCTTCATTAAAATCATGAACCTGTTCTTCTCAGTTGTTCTCAAGCTGATGTTTCTGAGGAGCTTCATGTGTCTCTTATATTAAGGCTTTTCACGGTCTAGGATCATCCCAGAATACATTTCATGAGTTAAACCCTGAGGTTCATGCAGAAATCAATTATTTTGCCTATAAGCATAAACACAGTTAGCTTCTCGTTGCATGAACTAAAGAACAACACACAGCTTTCCTTTTTGGGTGAATCATGAAATTGAGCCGAGGTCATATTCAAGCACAAAATCAAAAGAAAAATGTAATTACATTTTGCAAAATGAAGCCTATTTTTAGGATCATTAAGACTTTATTCTCACCCAAATTCTCATTACTCTAATGAGGAACTATAGAGGAGAGAGACACAAAACACACACACACTATATATATATACCTTATATGTATTATTAATTACAGGAGATAATTGTACTAAATAATGTCACAATCAAAACATATTGATGCTGAAGACTTAAGTTTCTTTAAGCTAAATGTTATATATGTCTTTTTGTATTGTAATTTTGGCCTGCGTAGGAAAGACATTTACAACTGTAGTTGAATGCATCCGATTTAATGCATGAAAATCTGGTTGAGATAAACTGTATTTCTATATTAACTGCAGCTGCATTGTAATAGTCATATCATGTTTGGGGTCTGTTGCATGCAGCACATCCATCAAGTCCCAGAATGCATGAATGTATTAACATGTGACACACAGGAGAAGTCTAGTGTTTAATTACAAACACCGATTTCTGTGAAGAAACAGCAGAACACGCTGAACTTGGAGAACTCAGGCTCTGGTTTGCATGTGGTTTATGATCAGAGCTCTGAGGAGAGACAGAGGTTTTATTGTCATGTTTTTAATGAAAGACTGCCAGTTCTGATCAGAAACACACTTGCAGGAATCTCCTGAGAGACGCCCGTAAATTAAACTTTTTATGTTCAGCGTCTGTCTCCATATGCTGTGAGGAGAGTGTGTTCATTGATTCTCGTTGCTGTCTGTCTGCTAAACGTGTGTCATCAGGACTTTTACCCGTGTGTTGCATCTGATGACACAATGGGAACAGATTTAAACCCTTGACATCTGCACAATAGTCATTTATGTGGCAAACAGATCTTCTATCAGGTCTCAGATCAGTTTTTCATATATAATTTTGGCTTTACATCTGGTTTATGTTTGTAATGAATGACCAGTGAGACTTTGAGCCTTGGCATTAGCATTAAAGTAGCGTTCTGAAATCAGAATGTATGTTTTTTAGCTTTTAGTATGAATATGTTAGCCTTAAGGTTATGAATATGCTGGTGTGTTCCAAAACAATGACAAAATTCACATTTAGGAGATATAAGCATTCAAAACTCAGTCTCTCACTTCTGCTCAAATGGATCACAGATCTTTATGACATCACCGTGGACTTAAGCTTCTCATCATATCTTCTGTCCAATCAAATGCTCTCTAGAATCTGAAGCTCCGCCCCCTATGCAATAAACACCACCTGGCCAAAGCAGCCGTTGACACGTCACAGAGCAATATGTGTTGAGATGCGTGTTCGGTTGCTCAAACGCTCGAGTTTATTTCCGTTTTCCAACTGTACGTTGGTTAAGAATGAAATGGCTATAATTTATTCACCTCTATCTACTGAATCTAAAACACTGTTGGCTATTTGAAAAGGGGGAGGAGCCATTCAATATGTCCCGCCTTAACTTCCTGTTTCAGTGGAAATTACATCAACGCAAAAGAGCCACACGACTCTTAGTCGTCTCAAGTCACCCTCTTGTATATTCATTTTTATGAGTGTTTATGCATGTTTATGAACTACATTTTTTAAACACTTCTTGTTGACTCACATTTGTGCTCGCTGATGTAAATGGAGGGCAAATATGTTGTAAGCTAAATTTATCTCTGTTTCGGCAACTGTGTCTCGGTAAGACCCAGAAAAAAAAGCATCTCCTCTATTGAGACTGTAACTTTGTTTCCAAATATTGCATCAGTCTTTAAAGTGTATTTATGGCACCTGAAGCAGTCTGGTCTTGTTCTAGCAGCCCAGTTCATGTGTGTGTGTGTGTGTGTGTGTGTCTGTGTCTGTGTCTGTGTCTGTGTCTGTGTCTGTGTCTGTGTGTCTGTGTGTCTGTGTGTGTGTGTGTGTGTGTGTGTGTGTGTGTGTGTGTGTGTGTGTGTGTGTGTGTGTGTGTGTGTTGTTTGCATCACTGAAGCGATAAAAAATGGCCAGACAAGTAATTTGTTGAGGTCAATTTGTAAAGAAACACTACACCCCTGCACACATATATATTTAAACTCATATACCTATAGACTAAACACATAATACACACGTGCACGCCGTCAGCGTCCTCACAGGTTCACGTTTTTGAAGTTTATTTATTATTTTTTTTTCCTCAATGCTTGTACCTTGAAACCTATTTCAAGGTTTGCGTTCTTCTCGAGACACAGGCACTGTTTTGTGCAGATGAGCGGCCGGATCGCATTAAGGGTTTTCTGCTAGAACGGTGTAGAGTTAGCGGCCGCTAAGTTAATAACTAATGATCGGTGTGAGGAAGTGAATCAATCAAACTGACTTTAGCTGGACAGTAACTTTATTCTAGAGCTGCTGTAAAGCCAAAGCAATCTCTGTTACTGTAATCTCCTGTTATCACTGTAAAGCTGCTTTGAAACATCTATATTGTTAAAAGCGCTGTATAAATGAAGCTGAGTTGACTTCGCTTTGCTTGTGTCCAGACCAGCGCGTGTCCTCGTTCTGCAGCATGACGGACATGCAGAGAGCCGAAGCGCTCCAGATCTCGCGAGAACTCACCAGACGAGTGGCGGCCGCTGAAGGAGCTGCGCTGGAGGCCGGGTGAGTTTAGCTGGATCACACACACACACACACACACACACACACACACACACACACTATAGACTAGGGCTGCACGATTAATCTCAATTTACATGTTTTTTTTGGGCGTCTGAGTGAGTTCACGTAGTGTAACAGCGCAGCGCTTCTGGGGTGTACGTCAGAACGGAGGCTCACTATTGGCCAGCGTCACACGCATCATCACACACATGTCCAGCGTCGGCCAATAGTGAGCCTCCGTTCTGACGAAGCGCTGCGTTGTTACACTACGTGAACTCACTCAGAGACACACACAGAAGAACATCTAGAGTTGAATAAAGTCGTTATTTTTGTTTGTTTTTTTGCGCACAAAAAGTATTCTCGTCGCTTGATAAACTTAAGGTTGAGCCGCTGTAGTCACTTGGACTATTTTAACGATTTCTTTACTAACTTTCTGGGCCGGCAAGTTTCAATTACAATAGAAGCCAATGGAGGAGTGAGACAGCTCTCAGATTTAATCACAAATATCTTCATTTGTAGAAAGTCAAATAAGTGCGGTTCAGTCAGGTGTGTGGTTCAGTCAGGTGTTTGAAGGCGCTCTTTGGGGTCGGGAGTTCAAATCAATTTAATAAAGAGAAAATCCAAGGCACTCTTCTTCAAAATGATTTAAAAATTTCATAATTGAGAAAATGTTCTTCACCCTGAAGAAGGCTGTTTGCGCCGCTACGCGTGGGTTGCTTCTCCACATGTCTTTTCATTTTCTATTATGAAATAGCCAGTAAAATAAAGGCTTTTTAAATAATTTTGAAGAAGAGTGCCTTGGATTTTCTCTTTTCTACATATGTTCATTTGTTTTCCGAAGATGAAGGAAAGTCTTACGGGGTTGAACAACATGAGTAATGACTGACAGAATATTCATTTTTGGGTGAACTAACCCTTTAAACATTATGTTAAGACAGTAGGCACGTTTCCATTACAGATTTGCGCAAAACTTTTGCGATTTTTTTTCTAAATGTCGATAAAAAACTATTGCGAAATGACGGCGTTTCCATTAACCGATGTTATGCGACTAAAACTTAATATTTCCCTCGCGATAAGTCATTCCAAAAATAATGGCAACGAATGTGGGTGGGTTTATGTATATCTCAGCCACCGCACTGGCCATTATTATTAATGAAAGGAGACGTGTGTGTGTGTGTGTGTGTGTGTGTTATCCAAGCATTAATGTCAAGTAAAGACTCGTATACTGTGACCGACACATATGAGGAGTTTCTGTGTTTCTCCTCAGTTCTGCTTCGAGGTCTTGATTGTGGCGTTTCTGAGGTTCGGAATCCAGTATTCCTGTAATTATTTTGTCTATTATGAATTTAATAAAGAAATCTGTCTCGTATTCTGTCCAAACACACCGCGTCATCTTCGTCAGGTGACTGTAAATGGGCAAAAACTGTTTCCATTGCAGGTTTGCGAAATAATATTTATTTTTTGAATTCCCTGAAAAACCTCCTCATGCGAGCGTAAAAACTTTTTTGCGATAAATGGGAGTTTTTGCGAAAATTACGTGTTTCCATTGAGCATATTTTCAATTCGCGCAATTTGAAGGATAATGGAAACGCTGCTAGTGTCTTAAGATCTGGTATGACCCACTAGTTAGTCAAGGGATGGTTAGTCTTACTTTTCAGTATCAAATTAGGCCAATGTATGTTTTTATGTAACTGACTAAAAAAAGTTATCAACAGTCTTAAAGAAAAAAAGGCTGCGCAAGATGTCAGCGCCATATTATGACTTTGACGGCTTCACTTTTCAGCAATGAAAGACAGTGAGCCTGCGTCGTCCATCTTTTTTTTACAGTCTATGGATCAGACACACACACTATACACTTCTTGTTTTTTTATTTTCTGTATAGACTAATATCTTCTGTGTGTGTCTTCAGCGATACGTCTCCGGCCACGCTGACGGGGAAAGTCAATCAGTTGGAGGTGATCTTGAGACAGCTGCAGTATGACCTGAAAAAGGTAAGTGTGCTAATGGAGAACAACAGCTGGTTTCTCTACGTCTCACTGTAAATGCAAGGAAGTACGTCAACTGTGCTCGAGTTCACAGGAGGAAGGGTTTCGAGGGGAAGGATAGGCAAACAATGTGTCGTAATAAACACCCAGCATGGAGAATCGCCAGCTTGTCGGCCCAATTTAATATCCAGCTTTAAATCACTGCTCTCGCTCATCAGCAGAGTCACATGCTCAGAAATTCCTGATGCAATCGCTAATAACGTCATATGAGGACCATATACGTACAGCTGGTGTACAATTACTCTAAATAACCACAAAGGGCCTTATGAACATGAGTTATGAGTCATATATCATCTATATTCATTTAAGGTTTCTAGAACTTAGTGCCATTGTTTTTGTTTGTTAAACTTTTCCTTCTCTTAAATAACATATCAGTGCAAAAAACGCCGAAGGTGAAATTTGTAAGATATCTAAAATACTTCATTCCAGAGTTGTTGTTGTTGTTTTAAAAAAAAAAAAAATATTATCATGTAAAAAATTTTACTCATTTTTTTCCAAATGAATTTAATCGTTTTGACCGCATTACCGCCTTCAAAATATTCGATTTTGACAATATAACCACTTAAAAAAAAATACTGTAAAAATTACAAAAATAAATAAGAAATTAATAAAATGTAATAAATAAAAAAATTACAGCATTATCCATTTCTAATTTGACAGCATTTCTGCCTTCACATATTACTGTTTGACATTATTCGCACTTAAAATGCTGTGAAAAAAAAATACAGAAAAAATGACTAAATCAAATAAATAATAAACATTTGATAAAAATAATAAATAAATAAAAATTATAGTATTATCCATTTCTAATTTGACAACATTACAGCCTTCAGAATTTACAGAATTTGAGAATATTTGGGCATCTAAAAGTTTTCAAATCTGCTTTATCCTAGACACTGTCAATTGTATTTGAAGTTTTAAATAAATAAAAAATTACAGGAGTTTTACAAGAAAATACAATTTGAGTCTTCAAAATATCACGTTTAATTTTGTAACATGCTGTTTTGTGTTAATTACTTTTGTCAAATTATTGGTGAAATCTACTAGCATTTTCTACGTTAAACACTACACCAGTTTTTTTAATAGTTGTTTTACTCTCATGCCCTTCCACCTTTTTAATTAGACTTTCTCAAAGAATCTCCAAGCGGTTTGTTTCCACATAATGATATCATGTGTGACGCTGGATCACAAACCCAGTCTGGAGTCGCACGGGTATATCTGTGGCAATAGCCAACTATACACTGTATGGGTCAAAATTATACATTTTTCTTTTATGCCAAAAATCATGAGGATATTAAGATCATGTTCCATGAAGATATTTAGTAAATTTCCTACTGTAAATATATAAAACATGTATTTTTGTGAGTGAATGCAGCACAATCGAGAACATAAATGCACAACTTTAAAGGAGATTTTCTCAATGTTTAAATTTTTTTTGCTCCCTCAGATTCCAGATTTACAATAGTTGTATCTCGACCAAATATTGTCCTATCATAACAAACCACACATCAATGGAAAGCTTATTTATTCAGCTTTCATAGGATATATACATCTCAATTTACAAAAATTGACCCATAAGGTCCATATTATCACATATTATAAGCATCACCATAAAGCACTAGTTCACTGTATTCTAAAGCGGTTCTTGTGCTTTACTTTACTTTTATACTGTATTGTCAGACGAGTCTGACATTTTTCTTGCATAACAGTGTCTATGTTTACAACAACCAAACATACATTAAACATCGACATACACTTAAACCTCCCACATTATACATTCAATCCTTCACAATACTCTTGTGTGTGCAGGAGAAGGAGGACAAGGCGATCCTGCAGGTGGAGGTGCAGAACCTGAGGCAGGACAACATGCGTTTGCAGGAGGAGAGCCAGACCGCAGCCGCTCAGCTCCGGAGGTTCACCGAGTGGTTCTTCCACACCATCGACAAGAAGCCTTGATGGAGACTCCGTCGGCCCGGGTCTTCAGGGCGAACGAGAGTCCGAAACCACTGGAGAACTGCATCCACCTGCGCTAGCAAAGCCCAATTCCTCCTGCGATCCCAATGAGATGTAGAATGTAAGTACATGTTGGACTGAGGAGGTGTTCGCTGGCGCGGGTTTAGCGTGGAGAATGTCCCGAGGCAGATCCTGGAGGTGGATTATGAATGTAACGCATCAAGACTTGCCATTTCCTTCACAAAGGTTTCATTTTCTGCCTCCGTTATTGAAAGGTACACGATCAAAACGTTGACGGTTCGCCGGTACCTTTCGTCGCTCATCGTGTCTCCTGAATGAGTTCTGTCCACAAGTTCTGGCGCTGATCGAAGAAGTCCTGCGATTGAGATTGTGTCTCAAAGGAAAGATGTGTGTGTGTGTGTGCCACTCGCTCTCTGTTCCTGAAACACACGCGCAGTCACATGCCAAAACCTGTCCATCTCTGTACAGATCCTCCAATCAAGTGTCTTGTATTTAACACTGTTATTTAAGCTTATTTAACCCAAATTAGTTTATTTTATTAAAGTGGAAGGCAGGCGATACTGTGAGGCCAGGACTGTGTCCGATACATAGATTTATTGATGATTTGTTTTGTTTTTCTCCCTCATTCCAACATTTGGATGCTGCTAGATAACACTTTGGTTTCTACGCTTTTACAAATGTGTTTCTCTGTAAATTGAGTTTGTGTAAGATTGGGACATTTGTTGCTTTTTTTTTAAATAAATGTAGTATGTAAAATCAATCTGTGGTGCATTTCTTAACATTTCAGGTTCTAGGAATAAACTAATTGATGAGCAAATTTAATAATGTCTCGATTATTTACATGTCTTATGATTTAAGATTTCTAGATAGCATTTTTTCATTAATTTATATATATATTTATTTATATAATATACACTCACAAATGTACTTTATATTTGAAATACTTTTTTTATATCAATTAATGTATATTACATTCAATCATATAAAAAAATCTTTCACATGTAAAGTACATAAGTATACATCATGATAATATGTCTTATTGTATTTTTTGGCATTATGGTAATGGCAATTTGGAGGGGAATTGTGTTAATTGGCATTATAATAATGCAAAAAAATATATTTTTGTAAAGTTAGATACAAGTGAAAAATATTTGTATTTTATTATTATTATTTTGCATTATGGCAATGAGAATTTTTTTTTTTTTTTTCAGTATGGTAATGAGAATTTGTAGGGGAAATACTCTCAGTTGTGATAATAAAAATAATGTGACAATGCCAAAAAAATAAACTTGGATGCAACTACAGGATCAAGGCTTGGAGATCCGCGTCTGGAGCTGCTGTTGGTCACAGCAAACATCTGCCTCTCTCTGAGCTCCTGTGATTTCATCCACTTTCTGATGACACTGACATTTTTCCAGTTCAGCGGAAGCAGAGAATTATTGTTGCTATGGGTTTTTGTTGCCATGGAAGCAGCATATTCCACTGAGGAGCCTTTCGGGAAAACCTGCCAGAGAATAAGTTCATATGTAATGGACACTTATCTGCGGTTCCACAGATGGACGTGCGTGCGCGCATGTGTGTGTGCGTGCGTGTGCGTGAGAAAGAGAGTTTGTGAGTGTGTGAGAGAGCTTTAGTGTGTGCGTGTGTGAGAAAGAGAGTTTGTGAGTGTGTGAGAGAGCTTTAGTGTGTGCGTGTGTGAGAAAGTGAGTGTGTGAGAAAGAGAGTGTGTGAGAGAGTTTTAGTGTGTGCGTGTGTGAGAAAGAGAGTGTGTGAGAAAGAGAGTGCGTGAGTGTGTGCGAGAGCTTTAGTGTGTGTGTGTGTGAGAGAGAGAGAGAGAAAGTGAGTGTGTGAGAGAGAGAAAGTGTGTGAGAAAGAGAGTGCGTGAGTGTGTGAGAGAGTTTTAGTGTGTGTGCGTGTGAGGGAAAAGCTGCTGGATTTAGTTAATTTTGCAAACCTTTCTAAAAAGTAAGTCACCCCAAAAATGAAACTGAATTATTCCTAAAAACGGAAATATTCCTTTAAAAGAAGCATGGATGTTGATCTGCAGCTGTTTCTGTCTGTACTGTAGACGCCACAACACGTTTCTCTTTCTGTTTTTATATGTAAATTGTTAAAGCTTCAAAGAGGCCAAACTCATAAATTACGTTATGATTAAAGAATCTACTTTCCAATTACATACACAGTAAATCCCAGCTGCCAGGAACTCCTTCCCAACATCAGAGACCACAAGATGGAAGAGGGAAACGAGGAACAGGAGCAACGTGTGTGTGTGTGTGTGTGTGTGATGTGACACGTTGTTGTGAGATGTAGAAAGTGGCCAATAGCCCCTTTCACACATACAGTAAATTACCAGTAAATTAAGAGGTCATGTGTAAACTGGACCTGTTCAGAAATACAGGTAAATTGGTTCCGGCAATTTTGCAGAACGGGAAGTTGTGATATTACCAGTAAATTACCGGTAATGTGCTCTGTGTGACCGCGGTATGAGGATAACCGGTATGATCATGTACGCGCTGACAGAAGTCTGCTTTGGGCCAATCAGAAAGTTCCTGTTAAGATGACATGATAACTGTTAAGCGCTGTTTACAGTAAGATTTTTCTATGTAAATATGCATAAGTTGATCATCTTTGACCGCCACGTCTCGTCTTTTTCAGCTGACATCACCGGCATTTTGGAGCTGATGTGTGAATGGCCTCTTACCGGTAAAGTAATTTGGACAATTTTACAGTAATTTACTGGGATTGCCGTTTGAAAGGGGACATTCAGTCACAGTTGAGTGTATTTGAGCCCATAATCACGGAAAACATCCTGCAGGAAATCTGAAAAGTGTGATTTACTACGTCCAGGATCGGATTCATTGATCAAAAGTCCATCAACAGCCCCAGATCTCCACAGTCCTGTCTCTCGTCCTTTCATTCAGCGACATTAGATCGTTTTGATTAATATGCCGTTTAATGTTTGATGATTGTGTTATTTTACATGTGCATCTGCAATCTTGTTTCTGCTTCTTCTCCTGCGTTTTGATCTGGAGATCCTGTACGGTTTCAGATGTGTAATAGCGCCCCCTACCGTATAAAAGTGGATTGCAAGGAAAAAAAATCAGTGCCAAGGAAGGAGTTAAAAGTGATGGTAACTTACAAAGTTTTCTAGTTGTGCTCAGCGCTATAGTAACATGTACCTATTGTACCTGATATTTATCCAAATTAATCGATAGTGAATCAAGATCGTAATCAAATCGCAAGCTTATGAATTGAAATCGCGAAATTTTCCAGACAGCAACATACAGTTCTGTCGGCCCAGATCCGGTACATGTGGATTCAACGCTTACCAGATCTGCCGACACGATGTTGCGGTCTGGGTTTGTGTCAATCACTAGTAAAAACAAGTAAACATTGGAACGTAAGGAAAATTCTGTTTAGTTGGCAAACGCTTTGACAATCACATACACTTATTGTGATGCAACACACTCATTGCCTTCCACAATTCTCCCTCCAAGCTGAACTCAAGAGTTTACAGACATCATGACGCATGAGAAAGTGCATTACTGACGTCTGTCTGCTTCACTGAAGAGAGGAAAACACTTGTACGACGGACTCATATATTCACGTTGCTGTATTTCAGAACCATGATCATATATTTCTTGAGGAGCTTCTGCCTCTGTAAAGCCAGTGGTAGCAGACGCTGTTCAAGTGTGGTTCCGACTACAACCCCACCGCAAAGGATTGTGGGTAAGAAGCATGCAGTGCATGTGGTCATGTGACCGGACATCAGCTATAGTCATCAATGAGAGCCACTGATTCAAACATCATCTGGTTTTCATGGAGCGGATTCCCTCGACCGCACGACTGCTAGTTCTGGGTTTATTAAAAGCAGCGCGGATGTTAACGGACAAACCTCAAACAGGGATGTTTATTTGACATGGATGAAAATTAAAAACCTTTATTTTTAAGACTGTACAGACGTATTCCTAGTGTACTTTTAAATCAAATGTTTCTAGATAAAATCATGAGGAAATGTAAGAGCTTGAATGTGAGCATCTCAGAACAATTGATTTTGGAAGAATTTGAAATAATATTGAGATCTTTTGAGCTTTCAGAATATTTGTATCGTTCTTTCATAGTTCAGGAAACTTAATAGAGTTCATCTTTGCATTTATTTAATCTCTCAATAATTTAAATACATGTTGAGACTTTTTTTGGTCTGATGTTGCTCTTTCTAGAGTTTCATTTGAGTATCAATCTCTAAGAATATTTGACAAATCAGATATTGTCCACAAATTGCTCAGATTCACCATATGAACTCATTTAATTCTTTTCAATTCTCTTATTTTGAGGTCATATGGATAAATATGAGCACAATTTGTTGAGAAACTCCAGAGAAGATCTTTTTAATCTCATTGCCATCTAGAAGAAACGATTGAGATATTAAAGAGATCCTTTGTGTATTTTTTTCTATCCTATAGTGCATGTAATCCTAAAAACCCGAACCATCAGCAGTTCTTTGAGGATATCCCAGAGATTGCTCTCTCTTTGAGGTTTACAGAGAACATCACCAATGTTTTTGGCATCAGTGGAAAACAGAATGGTAGATTATACTTCTAAAGACCAAAATTAGGATGGGATGCAATCGATTTATCATGAATCAGGGCGATTCCCATGGAGATCATTTACCAAATCTCACATTGTTCTCAAAGCCAGAGCCTGGACTCGACCACTTTAGTCCTCGTCTAAACTCCCGCATCTCTGAGCTCCAGAAAGACGGACCCATCAGGAAAGCCTCCAGCAGTTGTGCAGTCCTCAGTTGGAGATCCCATCTGCCGTCCTGGCAGAGACACCAGACACAGATTAAATGTCTCCATTAAGCGAGACTCTCAGAGATCCACCTCGTGTCTGAGACTGCGGCCGTGTTGAGCAAAGCCCAGCCGGTTTGGCAGCTTGGGTTTGCCCGAAACCGTCCAAAAACAGCTCCAGTGAAGCACCAGAGGCCATCAGCACATAATGAAGACAAAACACACAGACGCTCGGGTCTAGCTTCAGATCACACATGCATACGACCGCCATCTCCTGCCAAAAGAGAAGAACCGCCCTCATGTGGAGTGATCGTGGAGTCCTGATGCAAATTACACACACAAACGGCGAAGCTTTTGGCAGATTCTGCACACTTCAGGTTTTTTTCTGCAGTTCCATTGAAGAACCATTTTTGGTTCAGCGAAGAACCATTTTTGGTTCAGCAAAGAGCCATTCAGTGAACAGCTCTCAAAAGAACACGTTTTTTTCTTATCACTCTCAAAAATAAAGGTTATTTATTGGCATTGATGGTTACATGAAGAACCTTGGAATCTTTCCATTGCATAAGGTTCTTTAAATTATTAATATGTTCTTCACTGTAAGAAAAAAAAATTGTTTTTAAGAACTGACTGAGAGGGAACCAAAAATGTTTTACAAAATTCTTTCTATGGCATCGCTGCAAAAACACCCTTCTGGAACCTTTATTTTTAAGAGTGGAGAAGAGCTTTTTAAAGTCCTGATGCAAATCACACACTCACACACACACACACACACGGCAGGCGCGCTTTTGGCAGATTCTACTTCTTTCTCTTTTTTTTTGCATCAATGCCATTGAAGAACCATTTTTGCAATCTTTCCATTGCATAAGGTTCTTTAAATTATTAATATGTTTGTCACTGTAAGAAAAAAAAAAGTTTATTTTTAAGAACTGTTGACTGAAAGGTTTGTTCAAAACTCTCTCACATTACTCCTCTGCTTCACGACCTGGACCAGCGTCACGTATCCACTTTAAGGCATTGCTTCTGACGTTCAAAGCATTAAATGTTCTTGCTCCCCAATATCTGTCTGACCGACTCTACTCTTACCACCCGGCCCGGTCCCCTAGATCAGCTGAACGTGGTTTATTGTCCATCCCTCGTTTCCGGTCGTCTACTGTAGGTGGAAGGATTTATTAATGCTCCTCAATTATGGAATTCACCTTTTACACTACGTAATACCTCATCTGTGGCTACTTTCACGACCCAGTTAAAAACACATCTATATAACATGCATTTTGGATAATGTGACTACATGTATCCTATGTGACTGTAATGTGTGTGCAGTGTTGGGGAAAGTTACTTTTAAAAGTAATGCGTTACAATATTGCGTTACTCCCTTAAAAAGTAACTAATTGCATTACTTAGTTAATTTTTTTAGAAAAGTAATGCGTTACGTTACTTTTGCGTTTTATTCATTTTGAGGAATATTTTTTTTGTGCAAGTGTTCACATTTAGTCTAGAACTACAATAAACGTTCACACACACACACACACACACACACACACACACACGTCTCAACATGAGGACAGGAGAGCTGTCAGTCAATAAATGGGAAAACAAAGTAACTTGCGTTACTTATTTAAAAAAGTAACTCAGATATTTTGTTGTAAATTTTAAAAGTAATGCGTTACTTTACTAGTTACTTGAAAAAGTAATATGATTACGTAACTCACGTTACTTGTAATGCATTCCCCCAACACTGTGTGTGTGTGGGTATCTAAATGTTTTGTAATGTACAATGTAAAGCGACCTTGAGCTATGGAAAGGCGCTATATAAATAAAACTTCTTCCAAAAATAGGGTTAGGTTGTAAAAAATAAGTTGACTACAAGTCCTAACCCAAACCCTAACCTACCAGTCTACTCAGTCCAGTAATACTCTATAGAGAGTTAGTTGACATGTAGTTGCAAAGTTACTTATAGTTAGTAGAATATCTGTAGAGTCACTATCAAAATAAAGTGTAACCAAATCATTTTTCTAAACTGTTTTTTTTTCTTCTATGGCATCGCTGCAAAAACACTCTTTATTTTTTAAGAGCCTCCATGCAGTTGTGTTTGTCGTTCATGTGAAGTGTGTGTGCTTCACGCTGGTCACCTGCGAGCACAGCGGGGCGTCAGGAGTGCCAAACACACTCTTCTGAACTAATGCGTTATGAACAGACTCTCACTCTTTCAGTTCCAGGAGTCCAGATGGCAGCCTGTCTTTCTCACGGCCATCTGTCCATCTGTCCATCTCCCGCTGACCGCACACAGATGTGGAGAAGATGCAGGATGGTCCCAGTGAGTTCCTCACACACCTGGATGTGATTTCATTGGCCAGAAGAGCAGTGTGCCTAATAATAACTATAATAATGTCTATCAATAATACAAAATCAACAATAACTGATTGACTGATTGAAAGTGGTTCTTCCTCAATATTTTTGACATTTTCTAGTACATCATTATTAATTCAAGATAAATTACACAAGATAAAATGACATTTTGTCATAATATCATAATTCGTGGCAAAACAAGTTTATCGTTCTGACCCGATTAGCAAAACAATTTCTTGCTTTAAGCATAAACTCTTTTAATATTGATACGTTGCTCAGAATACAAGACTTCTCATCTTGTCTATTTCTCAACATATAGTCAAGTAAATGTATCTTGATTTTTAAGAATGTAAATGTATGTAAAATATTTACTTGAAATGAAAATGACATAAGATGAGAAAAAATATCAGCCAAAAAAGGATAGAAAAGGAAAAACAAGTTTATTTTTCCGTCTCCATTGGCATTTTCTTCTAGTTTTAAGCATAAATTCACCGATTTAAGCTGCGAATGCTCGGTTTTTCCAAGCAATTTGAGAATTTACATTCATTTCCTTATCATTAGAGGTGATTTTTCAAGCACAAAAACTTTTATGTCTAATCATAGCTTACTCAACTGTTACAGTTATGTTACTGTGGAAAGTATTTGAGTTGGGTTTACATGGTAAATTATGTTGGCATTACTTTTGAAAATGCACTTGATCAAACACAGATTGGCCTCACAACCAGTCTAATGCAAATAGGGGTTTCAAACCATATTTTGACTTTTTTTATTAACTACAACAAAGGTTTTTAGCAATTGTTAATATTTTCTCTCTGTGCAAAAACAGAAGATATGATATTATCTGTCCTTTTCTTCTCCTAACGTTCTTCTCCTCACTCTTCAGTTCATTTGGCTGTCTTTATAGTCATGTTAAGGGGATTAAACACTCTCTGTTTTCATCACACAGTGGACCGGATGTCATCATTGAGCACATACCGTACCGTTTCTCAATGCAAAACCATAAAAGCATCATATTTCCATTACAGTCGCATGTGATGAAGTGCTAGAGACGGATGTGTGTGTACGGATCTGATATCAGACTGTACAATAGGTGATGAATAACCACACACATGCTCAGCATTATAACTGAAGCAATATTATCAGGAATACATTTTCATTCAGAAGTTTGTGTTTCGCTCTTTTTTGTATTTTCAGCTCAGACTGATGGTTTTCAGATGCACTCAGTATTGCTCTCACACACATATGCCTATAATAAAAAAATATATATTCACTAAAGATGCTAAAAATAAAGATGCTTGTTTTCCATGAAAAGTCTTTTATAGACTGATATGAACTTACATCCTCATTTGAACTTGTTGAACTGTTTCCTTTTAAAACATGATATGATGATGGTTGGTGTCTCTAGATGTCAGAAGCCAGATGTGTTGAGCAACTGTATAAAAGTGTCTCGACAAACTCCTCGACCCAGATCTTCTCTCTCCGCTGTACTCCGTTCCAGTCGGACAGTTTTTTCTTCTCTTGCTTTACCGTTTCTCTTGTGTACTGTACGTGAGAAATGAACTCTACTGGAATCCACGTGTTTCCGCTCTGCTTTTTCATTACGCTTCAAACGGCTGAAGTCTTTCTGACATCGAGCTTTGTTTGCATGAAATACTTCTTGCTGTCGGTCCTTAAAGGTCCTGTTCTTCGTGATCCCATTTGTTAAACTTTAGCTAGTGTGTAATGTTGCTGCTAGAGCATAAATAATACCTGTAAAATGATAAAGCTCAGTTCAATGCCAAGCGAGATATTTGATTTAACAGAAGTCCCCTTTCCAAGCCGACAGCGAACGGCCGGTTCGGACTACATCCTCTACTTCCTGCTTTAATGACGTCACCAGAACAGTATTTTGACTAACCTCCGCACACAGGAATACACACAAAAGGGGGCGTGGTCTTGTTGCGCTCCTACAGAGAAGAGGAAGAGTTGTGTTTGTAGAGTGTGTAATAACGCTGTTATTCATCCCGGAGTCAGATCATCTTTGTTTGGCCATGTTAACAGTAACACTGAGCGCATGCATCTCCACGTTACGGTAAGAGGCGTGACCTTTCCGGGCAACGTGCGCTAAGCTGCGGTCCAATCACAACACAGGAACCGCTGGCACAATCAGAACTCGTTACGTATTTCTGAAGGAGGGACTTCATAGAACAAGGAAGTCATCAGCCGTTTTTAGGACAGTGAAAACAGCGGTGTACAGATAAGTACATTTTGTGAAAAATACTGTTTTTTTACACGCGAAACATGAACACATGTTATATTATATATAATATATATAATATATATTTATATAAACCTCTTACAATACAACCTTAATCTAGATGGACGTCCTGTTACTTTATCCTCTACAGTAAAAGACCTGGGTGTTATACTAGACCGCAACTTGTCTTTTGAAAATCATATTTCAAATGTCACAAGAACAGCCTTTTTCCACCTTAGAAACATTGCTAAGCTACGTAACATGCTATCAGTTTCTGATGCAGAAAAGTTAGTTCATGCATTCATGACCTCGAGACTAGATTACTGTAATGCTTTATTAGCTGGTTGTCCTGCATCCTCCGTAAACAAGCTACAGTTAGTCCAAAATGCAGCCGCTAGAGTTCTTACTAGGTCAAGAAAATATGATCATATAACACCAATTTTATCATCTCTACACTGGTTACCTATTAAGTTCCGTATCAATTACAAAGTATTGTTACTGACCTATAAAGCCCTAAATGGTTTAGCTCCTGTGTATTTAAGAGATCTTCTATCGCCATATAATCCATCGCGCTCTTTAAGATCGCTAAATTTGAGGCTTCTGGTCGTACCGAGGATATCTAAGTCCACTAAAGGAGGGAGAGCGTTTTCAAATCTAGCTCCTAAACTCTGGAATAGCCTTCCTGATATTGTCCGAGGTTCAGACTCGCTCTCCCAGTTTAAAACTAGATTAAAGACGCATCTCTTTAGCCAAGCATTCACATGATGCATCTCATACCTTTTATACTACAGTTAAATCAGATCAAATGCATTCATATTATGAACAGCAGCTACGCTAATTATTTCCCATCCGCCTGTCCCGAGATAACTCAAATAGAGTTCGTCAGCTCCAGTTATGTATCCAGCCTCTCATGGAGACTTCAGATGCCCCAACGCCTGTGATGAGACGACTCGACGCCTGTGAAGAGACGACCCAACGCCGGCGATATGTTATGCCCTACATTTTATGATTAACTAACTGTATTTTTGTATGTATATTTTTGAAATGCATTTTCTGTAAAGCTGCTTTGAAACAATATGTATTGTGAAAAGCGCTATACAAATAAACTTGAATTGAATTGAATTGAATATTGCACACTGTACACACAATCAAAGCTTCAAAAACACAGGAAAAACGGGACCTTATTCGGGCCGTATCTCTTACGCTGGGAACTCTCTCTCGCTCCCGTCTTACTGTAATGATTCAGAGCCGCGGTGAAACGCCACAATCTGCTGATGAGAACGTGGAAGGCAAATAGGAGAGATGTGGCGGGCTCATTCTCATAGACGCGTGGGATAATGTGATCTAGTGAAGTGTCCCGATCGATCAGAGAGCCGTCCGTCTCCAGGAGAGGGTCAACAGGGAATACTGACCTGAAGTGTGAGCTGGCGTTAGGTCTGCTTTGTGTGGACTAGGACTGTAAGAACACAGAAAAACTCAAAAACAGCTTCACAATTTTCACTTTCTACAAACTTTTCACATGTCTACCTTCTTATTGAGAATGAACAGGTGTTTAGCTCTAGATAATTGTTCATTTGAAGTCATCATTTATGGTGATTAGTGTTTCATTAGTTGAGCCCTTGACTTTTTATATTTGTTTTCTCTGGCTGCTTTAACAGTGTGTTTATAAAACATATCTGCCGAACATGAGAACAGGGGATGCTGCCTAACTATTTCACTAACAAAATTCACTGATAATAAGTGTGTTGCGTAATTAACTCTTTCATCGCCAGCGTAAAGAAAACACAATTTCATGGCCCCCAGAATATTTTTGTTGTATGAATATCTGAATATGCAATATATCAAAAGAAATAATCATAATCATTGCTTTTAAAGTAATATTATCTTCATGCGTTCTTTTTAATCAACACTTTAATGTGTGTACGTTTAATAAAAAAGCAACTTTTTGAACAAAAAGCGGGGGGCGACTATAACGTGCACAAGTAAAGCTTTTTATTGCTTGTTTCAGTTTCTTTTTTTCCTTGCATTTTGGGAATCACCATAATGGTGACTTCAAACGAAAGTTTCAATAAAACATCAACAGTGCAGCAGATTAATGGCATATTTCAAGAGAATCGTTGAAATTGGTATAGAAGCATGAAATTTGGCACAGATACTCTCTAAGGGTCACTTCTTTCCTTCTGTGATTCTGCTTGTTAACAGGCTTATGAAGGCTGAGATTTACCACCTTTAAAAAAAACACATGAAAAAAAAAAACATGTCGTGGCCGAAAAATTACCAGGACATTTTCTTTTTTAGAAAAGGTAAAATAACTGAATGTGAGTGTACTAACCCTTTAAATTGCTGTCTTACATTAACTGCGTGGTTTCTCCTTCAAACTAACATGTTACGTCAACACAGCATTACTCTGTGATTGTGGACAATTCATGTCACGAAGCACTGTCAGATCCATCCTGCTATTTCTTTACCCACAAATAAACAAGACAAGATTGTTTGTGAATTACAAGATGTATGGAGTTCATTTTGATCCATGTTGGTCCTCCGTGAGGAATGAACTACAGAAATCTGGCCTCAGAAAGCGGATTTCTCCAGGAACAAAAGCAGTGTGATGTGGGTTTGTGATACGGCTCACTGGAGGCTCAGGCCCGTAATGACTCGAACTCAACACACAAAGCCTGCGCTGTTCGCTCCAGATGTGGCTGATATCAGTAATGAAGCGGGATTGATAAGTGTGAATGGCAGGTGTGATCGACTCGGATTACAAAAGAGCTGGACGGAGGGAAGAACAAAACTCCCGGGAAGGCATTCTGTCTGAAGAATGTGCGGTCGGTGTCAGGAGTTGTGTTGTGTTCATGAGGGAATTGTGTTATTGACCATCATTTTGAAAACTGTTGTGTAATGACGTAATGTGTGGAGAACAGAAGTTAAAGGAGAACTCTTGTTAATCAAAGTTAATCTTGATCATTATACCTTTGTGAGTTCTGTCACGGAGCGGCTACCGCTAATGCCCAGAGCTCACTCAGCTAAACGGCAGTTATGGGGGCAAAAAGAGTGTTTTTGTGCCTCTTAACAGACACAAAATGCAATTAAAATGTCTGTCCAACATGAACAGGGTCCTTACATGACAACAAGATGCGTTTAGCAACTTAGCCATTGTTTAAATTCACCTAAATAGTGTTTTAGACGGCTAGCTGTAGTCTCGCGCTGAAGTCCCGCGGGAACTCTCGTTGTAGCCGGGAAAAGGTAAATAGAAGTGTGTGCAGGAGGAGGAGCGTCGTGTGTGTGAAGAGTGATGATCGGACTTGCTCACAAATGAAGAAGAAATGGTTCGTAACGTAACTATGGAGAATATAGAAGATTTTGAACACATGGAAGAGGCTTTTGAGTTTGATGGTCGTCCTTATTTATTCAAACCCGAGACGAAGAACTAGCCTCACACTCTTCAGTCAACAATACCTTTCCCGGCTACAACGGGAGTTCCCACGGGACTTCAGCGCTGGGCATTAGCGGTAGCAGCGCCGTGTTGGAAGAACCAATCCGGTTCGGGTTTTTTTCTATAGACAGAACTCACAAAGGTATAACGATCAAGATTAACTTAAAAATTGCCCGGAGTTCTCCTTTAATAAGGTGAGCTGTCCTCTTAAAATCATCAGGGGCTACGTTTACATGCAATCAAATAAACAATCCACCGTATGTGATTGGCTGAAGCCTTTTCTGTCGCCGCAAAAGTAAAAAAAAAATCGACATTGAAGTGAAAAAAGTCGTTTTTTCGACCGCAGCACATTCGCGTTCGGTGTGGAAGCACTCATTACACAAACAGCTGATCAAAAAATAAAATCACGCGAATCATTTGTGCGTCAAAATCGCGTCCAGTGTGGAAGGGCCTTTAGCGCACCGTTCCACAGAGCTGGCGAGCGCTCTCAGCTTCAGTGCGGATAGTAAAGAGCTGGTCTCTGCTTCATCATATTTTGCAGACATTTTTTCATTCTTTCTTTGTTGATGACGAACACAAACTTTCTAAGAGCAGTTTTACAGCATTGGTTCTGGCTTTTGTTCACACAGGCCGTGTTCTGGGACTGATCCCAGCTATGTTTATAGGTCCCCATCCGGCATCGATCCCGGCATCAACCGGGACGTGTTTGCGTTCACACTGAAGCCACTCTGGCTATTTTACGGCAATTTCCCGGGATCAACGCGCTGTGTGAAAGGGGCTTATGTCACAGTTTCTATAGTGCCATTTTGAGGGTTACCACTGTGCTGAAGAGTGTTTGTTTTTGGGGTGAGGATGACCACAACTAAATCTAGGGGATAAAATTGCACTCAAATTTCATGTTATGAGATCTCATTTGCCGCATGTGGCACCACTGGAATTTAATAAAAACCTTTTCAAGGCCAAAGGTTTATTTTTTGAGTGAAATGACAAAGCTTTAATTTGATGGACAAACTGTTCCTGTACTGTACCTGCATCATGATTATATAAGGACTTATAACCTTCATACCCAACATAGTTGGCACTGTTTCGGATTTCATGTGGTTATGAATCCTGCCAGGCAGTCTTATTAGTAAATTCTTGCCGTGGCTTAGCATCACATCAGTTCTGCGCCGCTCAAGATGATTACTCATATTTGGGCTTTCCTCCAAACAGTAAAAATAGCCGTGTGTTTGTTGGTAATTAGACCAGAGGCTCAGTAATCCATATTTAATTGTGTTACGCTGTTTGGTGTCATACTTCACGACTGCTGGAGGACGGCTTCTCAAAGCGCTTCATTTTCTTCCCATGACACAGTGCCAAAGTATATGAGCTTGTTAGGGAATGATGGGAAACTGAGGGAACGGATATGATGAGTTTTGGCGAAGTCACTGCACAATATTTATTTCTCTCATTCTGTATCTTTCAATCAAATCAACATATTGATGAATGCTTAATAAGACTCTATTACAAAACCTGCTGAGCTGCCGTTCTGTCAACAGGCGAAAGCATGTTGTTAAGCTAATGATGCAATATATAAAAAAAAAACATGAAAGAATAAGGGGTAAAGTAGTCAGAATTCAAAATTGGTTTTTAATTAAATGTTTTTTTGTAAATGGAATGAAATATATTTACAATTGACATCTTGAATGCACTTTTTTCACTTGGTTCCTGGTTTTTCTTTCTGATTAACTCTTTCCTCACCATTGATGGAATATTCTGGCAACCCATGTTATACGGTAGGGGGCGCTATTGCTCATCTTCTGAACGAGTACAGAATCTCCTGATCAAAACACAGGAGAAGAAGAAGCAGAAACAAGTGATAGAAGCATTGCAAAATAACATGATCACACATTAAACGTCATATAAATCAAAACGGTCTAATGTTACTGAATGAAATGTCGACCCAGGACGAGAGGACTGTGAAGCTTTAGGGGTGTTGTGGACTCGATTTCTGTGTTTTAATCATCGTTCTGAATCCGTTCCTGACTTTGTGAATGTGATTTTCTCAGCTTTTTGTTCAAAAGTGCTTTTTTAATGAAACTTACCCATATTCAAGTGTTGATAAAAAAAGAATGCATGAAGTAAGATTTTTTTTTTGCTTCTGTTTGTTTATAAGCAAACAATTTTCCTTTTTATATATATATTGCATGTTCAGATATTCATAAAACAAAATATTCTGGGGAGCATGAAAGTTTTGTGAAAATCAGAAAAGTGATGGGTGGCAACTTACTTAAAAAACGCTGGTGTGGAAAGAGATAAGATTACATGCAAATGTCAAGTATAAATCAGAAGTTTCTCCGAAAATTGTGTTTGAGACATTAGGATCGCTTTAGAGACTCTAGAGATGTGTACGATATTGTTTTTTAAAATCAGGAGAACATCTCCATTAGCTTGTGGTTGAATCGGATTGTCAATAAGGGAGGTATTAAAGAGGTTTTCTTTGCTGTGGTTACTACTATTTTTTGCCTTGCTATTAAGTGAGAATGTTAATGTATTCCATGCACTGTTGGCCCAATCCCTCCTGGCAAACACACTGCATCTCAACACCAGACTACAGTACAGTGGGTCACGGCAAGACTTTACAACCAGCGAGTGTGTTCTTCAGACAGAGGCAGAGCTAGACGGCAGAGAAGAACAACACATCATTTGCACAGACAGTAGGAGGAGAAGATCCAGATCTGTCATGTTTGAAGAAGAGACCTGCATCATTTAGAGACGCTGAGGACGGACTGCACAGGATTGTGGGAAACATGGATATATTCACTGGTCCGGCAATACCTGTGTGAGAATGAATGAACAAGACAAAACACTAGGCCTGGTTTCACAGATTAGGCCTTAGTTCACTTAGGACATTTAAGTTGCTTTTATAAACGTGCCTTAAAATGTTTATTTTGAGACAAAACAATGACATATTTTAAGCATGCATTTTAGTGTGGGACTATAAGCCTTGTGAAAGCGGACTTGATAAAAGAAAGAGACTTGTCAGCCATAAGGAAAATGCACAAATGTAAAATATCCAATACAGTTTGGCATGTTCAGCTTAAAGCAAATATAAGCATTCAATTACATATATATATAATATTGATGGTTCATTAAAACTTTCATTTGAACTCAGCATTATGGTGATCAGCGTTTCCATTAGATGTGCTCTTGATCCTTGACTTTTACAGTTCATTCTCTTTCAACAATTGCAAGGCAATTGGTTATTGTCACAGAAAAAGTAAAGAACTGAAGTTAAATGTTTGATATTTGAGTGAGTGACATGAAATGGCTTAATCACTGATGTTTTACTCAAATGTTGAGACGTGGACTGGTAATAAAGCTGTTGTGACAGAAAGATCACGGTAATGTACGGTGAACAGCATCTCCAACATTTTTAGTACAAAAACTTTAAACAGAGCATCGAGACACATTTAGACATCAACCCTCATCGTACAATCCTCAACATTGTTGATAATATTTCTAAAATCCCTCATTAATAGTGTGCAAGTGGTGCAAGTGTGACGACTGAACCCGGAAACTCATTCGCCGCTGGTTCCTTTCCAGATTTTCCTATGAGGTTTTATAATGAGGTTTACCGATTTATGTGTAAAATAAAGCCTGCGGTAAACACAACTTGCCGTGTTATGCTACTTTACGACTCTATAATAACCGACTGCTGGATCTCATGAGTTGCTGCTACATCATTTAAATGTATTACAGTTTTTCTCAATTGTTTACACACAAATACTGGTCCTTGAGACACAATGACCACAACATGTAACTCATGCTGAACCTGAACCTGCTAAACTACAAGCACAATTCCTGCTTTACACTCAGATTGCAGCTCTAAAACACACTTTTTTCAAAACACTACACACAATTCTCTGCATTTGGCACAATTTTCATGCAGAAAATCTCTTTTCACAATAACACACTGCCATTCACATATGCACACTGACTCATCACATGATCAAACACGTCACACAGTTTTTAAGGGCAACAGGAGCTCTTCTGTGGAGCAATGGATATTTTTTTACTGTAACTGTATACAGTAAATTCTTCTGTTGTTTTGTATGTAGAACCACTGTATGTGCAACTTTGTGTTGGTTGGGATGTAGATGTACACAGTACATTGTTTTTGTGGGAAAAATAAAATCTATTTGTTACCGTGTATTTGTGTGTTTCTGAGTATAGAAACAATATTCTCAAATATTTTACAACACACTTATGTATGTGCTGTCTGTAGTAAAGCGTAACACTGAAAAAAAAAAAAAAGGCCTAAGTCATTATGATGAATGGAGAAGAAGTGTTTTACATCGAGCACATCAGTGTTCAACTGGTATTCTCATAAATGTCTATTCATATGATGGTTTGTGTGTGTCATTTGAAAACAAAATACCATTTTGAGAAGATATAACATTGTTTTGAATGTAAAGTTTCATTTTGCAGGAGAATTGAGGGGTTTTGCCCATTGTGTGTGTGTGTTTTGATTTGTGTGTAGAGTTCTGAGAATATGACGCATGCTTTCAGAAAATGTGTGTAAACAATCGGAAAAAACTGTAATGTCACAACACACTTATGATCAGTAAATAAGCACACTGTATGACGATTATATACACACACACACCATCAATAGTCAGTCAACATTACCTGATCTCATTTTGTTTCCTTTGTTACTGCAAATAAGTTTTATAAACACACTGTTATAGCAACCAAACACAACAAATCAAAAATCAAGTGCTCAACTAATGGAAACACTAATCACCATTAATGAAAAACACCCAGATCGTAAACCTCTGGTATTTCCCAATAATGTGTGAAAGAAATCTGTCACACTGGTTTGTAGTAAAGCTGGTAATACTGTTGTTGGAGTTATTTGATCAGATCTTGAGAGATTTAATGTCGTCTTTTATTCGTAGTTGATGTCATCTAAAGCTGTCGTGTTGCTGGAAGTCAGTTGTAGTTTTTTTCTGCTCGTCACACATACATTCATTCATACTTTCAACATAAGTGATTTTTTTTATGATGTCATTGTTGCAAACAACGCACTAAGAACAAAACAGCTGGAAACAATTCACACAAATGCCAGCGGACTGGAACTAAATATCTGTGACTAAACAGCTCAACAATGGAAACACACACACACACACACAACACACACACAATGTAGGCTATTCTACACAACATGTGACCTGATTTACAAATTCGTTTCACATAACTCCAGTCTCTTCAAGTAATTTCACACAAACCTGATCAGAACGCATCTGGCCACAAAGCATGCTGGGTACCCAACAGCACTACTATATTTGTGCATGTGCTAACTTTCTTTTTTTTAATCTTTTTTTATGATTTACTGTTCTAACGTGTTTTTCCAGGATCAAAACATTTTAGGCAGACTTGAAATTTAGCACATGCAAAACTATTGTAGTGTTTCTTGTGTAATTGTCATTACTTGATCAGCCTGATCTCATGAAAACGCATCTCTACAGCACGCATTGTGTTTATCGTGCAATTTATATGCGAAAATGAGTTTTTACGTGCATATGATACGCAGTTTTCGCGTGCATTTGATACGCACTTCATTGCGTGTAATACACACCCACACCACTAAACCTACCCTAACCTACCCATGCGTATGCACGTAAAAACTCATTTTCACGTATAAATTGCACGATAAACACACAGCGTGCTATAGCTAGATTAAAGACACATCTCTTCGGCCTAGCATTCACATAATGCATTATAGACTTCTATAACTCAATGTTAGGCTGCATAGATCAGGTCAGCCGGGACCGGGAACACTTCCCATAAATCCTGATGTACTCGTTACATCATAAGAAGAATGGCATCTACGCTAATTTTAGTGTCTTTGTTTATCCCGAGGTTTTCCCGCAGCCTGCCGGATCCAGGCCGGATCCAGATCTGAGGAAGGACCTTCGCCTGGACCCGATGACAACGCAGTGCTGAAGTGCCAACTAGTCTCTCCCTATGGAGGATCCTTTTACCACTCTACAGATGAAGCGTTGTGGGAAATTCGGTTCGCGTATCTACCCTGAAGTGATCAAATAAAATAAAATTCTGTATCAAACTTATTGGCAAGACAATAGTTTGTTTAGGCTTGGTTTGTAGAGAATTACAAACATGCGCACATATATTCAAACGCACATAACTATAGAATTAATTCTTAATGCGCACGTGAGCGCCATCAGCGTTTCTCACAGGTTCGCGTTTAAAGTCTGTGTAGAGAGAACGGTGTCGTCTTAGCGGTCTCTAATTTAATAACTAATGATCGTTGCGACGGAAGTGAATCAATCAATCAAAACCAACTTTAGCTGGAAAATATCTTTATCAAGAACCGCTATAAAGCCAAAACAATCTGTCACCTTAAATTATCCGTTTATCTCTGTAAAGCAGCTTTGAAACAATCTACATTGTTAAAAGCGCTATATAAATGAAGATGACTTGACTATAGAGACGCATTTAGTGTGACCGGGTTGACTTGAGAGGTTTTGTAATGATTATATCTGATGTGTTCATATGCTACATTAAGTGTGGTTGCACAGCTTTCCTAATCGCTGTTCTTTCGTGAATGTTTCGTCCTCCTCCAGAACGCTGAGATGGTTTATTTACCTTCACGCAGCTGTAGAGACGGAGATGTCTGGAGTGTGCTCATAGCTGACTGATTCATTAGCAGTTTTGTTTGCTTGGCTGTTTTTCGACAGCTAAACCAGAGCGTTCCCAGAGCCTGTGCGTTTGTCCGGCGTAGAGAGGTCTCTAACCTTCCTCTGCGTAGGATGAGATGAGCTTCCTGTTAAAACGTAAAGAAAACAAATTAGCTGTTAGCATTGGCTCGAACACCACAGAACGCTGTTAGCAGCGGAAGAGAGAGGAGGACATTATGTGTGTGTGTCGTCTGGACATGAGGAATTGACTGGAAGAAAGGCCTGATTACAACCACTAACCCTGTATATTTTCTTTATTCGATGAAATGCTAACAAAAATTACAGGATTTTTAATTTTGGGAGGAACTATATGAATCACTACATTTATCCACCAGCATGTGTCCAACTCTTGCTGATCCCAGTCCTGCACAATGACGCTGATCAAGACAACATTGCTTTAGGAGGACATTATTCCTACATTAGTGTACTGTAAATTGCTTCGCGTAAGCTTTAGCATCACTAATATGTCCTCTGTGCCTGAATCTTATATGGAAATCTTGTTTGTTGCTGCAGGAACCAATGCAACTATACAACAACATAAAGATAAATGGCCCAATCTTCAGTCATCCTTCCCATTTCTCATTTCACAGAGGAATTAATGCTCAGCTGGAATACAGTACCTTGTTTCACTGTAATATCCTTCACCTGTGTCATGCAGTTTTATAAGCTTATATTAGCTTGAACCGGTGATGAATGGCACGCAGCGATGTGCAGTAATTCTCCTGTGTTTACACAGATGAAACTCATCTAGTCTTTTGCTGTCTGCAAGTGCTTGTCAGAAGATTGTGAAGTTTTAAGAGTGTCACATTCAAGTGCTTTGTTTTTTGGATGTTTGCTACTTTGCAATGTGCTATAAATGGTCCAATACTTGCTTTTTCTCTATGTAAAAATGTGCAATATGCAACAAATAGCTAGATGTATATGACTGGGGGGATGCATTTGTGAAAAATGTATAATTTCCAACCATTTACTGCAAAAAAAAAGAAAAAAGATGTACAACATCAAAAGTCACAAAATTCAACAGTTGTATTTTTATAATTCAGAATGCATATAAAAGCAGCATTGCTCAAGTTCTCTTGAACGCTTACTTAAAGGTACAATATGCAAGATTTTCTGCCGCTAGAGGCGCTACATTCCAAACAACAACAACAACGGCGCAGCTTGATGGCGATATGAAGGAGCGTGGCATGATGGGAACTGTCGTTTTTAACTCCACCGTGGATGTAAATCAGACGGGAATCGAAAAATCATGTTCATGGATGAGGTAAAGTTCTATTTTTATAAATGTTGCGTTTAATGACATGCTTTTATTTCATTAAAATGAATTAACCGCACGAAAAGTAAGGTTTAATACTAAATTGGTTATCATGTTACTGTATTTGTCGAATTCATTGATGTGATAACGCTGCGCAGTTTTACGTGTTCTAAACAATTGCTGTAAAAGTGCATTCGAACATACACACATCTTTTGCCAGAAGACGGATTAATCTTTATGTATAACACAAGCTATATTTATTTACATGGCCATAAACACCAGACGTGATAAACAATGTCAATAAACTAAACACAAGCCTAAAGCAATGATACTTTCCTTACATAAACACATAACTATTACCGAATGCTACATTTGGAAAATATAAAATTGACCCGTACGTTTATGGGACTTGTCTTTGTCGACAGAACCGGCTGCAATCGGTAAAGAATAATTGTGTTCATAACGACTGCACGAAACATGCTAACGTTTGTTGCTTGATAGACGCTACAACTACAACTTTCGCATTTGTCCAAGACTCCGCGCGGTACGAGCGGAAACTTAGGCTAACGCGGATATGACGTTTGACTGGCGACTCCAGCTCACCCGCTCGGTTAAAATCACAATTTTCTCACGATTTAAAAATAGTTGGAAACATTTGGGATATTATAAGTAGGAAACATTTGGGATATTGTAAGTAATCAACTCAACAAAATATATAACACTGGCCTTGTGATTTTGGGATATTTTAATGCACAAATATTACATATTGTACCTTTAAGATGATTTGACAGTGAAATGTTCAGCGGGTCCATGGACAGATGGTTATGGATGGATGTGATCATCTCACAGCATTTCCTTTCTGCTCGTGATTCACAGGAAAGCCTGGTATTTTACATAAAAACACAACGATGAACAGAGGAATACGAGTGCACCAACAGGCAAGGAAAATGCTATAATCTCATGAAAAACATGAAGAAAAACCAACAAGTGACCAGAGAGGAAACGAGAAATGAGTGAATTCGAGCAGTACAGTGATTAGTTGTTCTGGTTTAGCCACTAATGGAATAATAATGTTGTTTTCTGTGTGGGCAGAACCACCAACAGACATTTCTCATCTATGAGGAGTCATTATTATATCAATGATATGATTTTGATGATATGTTGTGGGATAATATTATTTGTTAATGATTGTTTTGGGTTTTAGATTTGGATTAATTGCATGCATGGTCAATGCTAATTCATTCAAAATAAAACTAAATAATAACATACCTAGAGTGCTGCTTGCATGTGCAAAAAAAAAAAAAAAAAAAAAATGCTTTTAATAATTTTGAGTGGCATACATGCTTCAGTAAGCAAATATTCAGTAGACGCTTTTATCCAAAGTGACTTACAGACCTCTGTATTTACTGACTCTAAACCAAACTAGACACAATAGATAAGTTTGTAGACAAACTTCGATGTTGGCTTGAGAAAGCCAAGCCAGAAAGTTTGAAGAAAAGCTTTGAAGAGTTTTGAAGATTTTAACTTTTTTAATTTGAAGTTGAAGTATTTTTTTTAAGAATAAAGTAGTAAAAAAACGTAAAGTTTGAAGGTTTTGATGGACGGAGGGATTAAACATGTTGCTAGCATGATTCAACAAATTGGTAACATGTTTCAAGAATCTAGCATGTTTTAGCACTGCATGTTTTAACATGTGCTAGCATGATTTGACACTTAAGTGCATCCCAATTCACATACTTATGCACTATTCAATGATGTTTTGTAGTATAAATAGTGCCAGTGTGTTCACACGGAAAACTTCAAATAGAAAAAGTGCACTTCACGCACTCAACTGTCGCAGAGGGGCATCAGACTCTATAATAACCTTATAAAATGAAAGGGATAGTTCACCCAAAAATGTAAACTCTGTCAGTAATTACTCTCCCTCATGTTGTTCAACCCCGTAAGACTTTCTTTCATCTTCGGAACACAAATGAAGATACTTTTGATTATTTTTGAACTGTGCAGGTTTTTTACCTTAACTGAACAGCTTCGGAGTCATTGGAATGGTTATATTACTTTTTTCGGGTTGGTGGTCGTCTCCCCCATCGCCTGTGAGCGGAAAAAACACACTCGCAACTTTGGGCCACAACCGCCGCGTCAGGAAGTATCGCGTGATATCATGTCTCGCGATGTAACGAATTGCTTTACGGCAAAATAAAAACTGCTAAAATTCTGTCATTATTACACACTCCCTCACGCTGTTCGAACCCGAATGAGGAAGACGCTGTAAAGATTGTCCCGTCGGCTGTGATGCCGTTGATCTACAAGCCTCTGGTATCTGAGAGTCGACAACAAGTTTTTCGACAGTGTTGTCAAATATCTACTCCGAAGCGGTAGGGGGCGCTCTATAGAGAAACCTGAGAGCAAAAAGCGAAAATACAGCGAAGAAATTCCCGAAACTGCATAGCCCTGCTTTAAATCTGAGAGCTGTCTCACTCCTCCATAGACTTCTATTGTAATTTAAACTTGCCGTCCCAGAAAGTTAGTAAAGACAATGTTTAAAATAGTCCAAGTGACTACAGCGGCTCAACCTTAAGTTTATCAAGCGACGAGAATACTTATTGTGCACTAACCCTTTAATGCACCACACGATTGATGCATTATTATGCATACAGTATGCATTTATACACTATGTACATGTTAGTTGGCATTCTCAAGCCAACATAAATAGCGCAGCATTTTTTGAAGTTGAGATTGCTAAATGCCAACACAGTGTGCGCGAGAGACGGGGTTTCTGAACCGGCTTCAAAGCTCAAATCGATTTCGATCATCCATCAGATTCACCCTGTGTTCAGTGGCATTGAACAGCAGGACACATTTACCCAGAGTACAATTACCCCACAGTCTCAGGAAATCTCCAACACATGCCGCTGAGCCCGCATCTGGGACGGCAAACACACTCACATCTGAACTACAGACTTTAAGAGGGATAATGTGCTAATATAACGAAGCTTGAAGATGTCACTGCTTATTCAGATGTACTTGCAGAAAGGCAGAGCGCACTTGAAGGATTCAGTGGTGTGTGTTGTGCAGGTCCCGTTGGAGGGCCATGTTAGGATCAAGGATCTTCTGGAGGGCAGGCTTTTCTGGAAATCATTTATCTTCTCGCAGACACTGAAGAAATCTGTGGAGAAACTACTGACACACTTCAAACATAACTAGATTTGCATGTCCTGAGGGAAACAGCAGCGCACGGCAGCAGAAGAGCTGAAGTTTTAAGTAAGCTCAGGCCTTGTGTTCTGTGTCGATGATTAAATGCAGGATCAGAGTCTTTAGGAGCTTATATGCTAAAGCTATGCCGTCGGAGAGCCTCACGAATCATGACTTTAATAAAGATGGTGCGTCAGAAGGATATAGAGAAAAAACACAAGAGTTTGTGAAAGTGGCACTCTGTCATGTGACCAAAAGTTGAAGACATTCATTAGTTCCACACAATGCATATTGCAACTGCATATCAACTTGTGGGCGATATGACCAAATTGTTATATCACGATATGAGAAATTTTATTTCACTATATATGATAAACCTATTGTACCTGAAAAACTTAATTTGTTTAATTCATATTTTTGTTATATTGTATTTGTACATTTGTTTGTAATTTGCTGCTGTTTTCCTATTTCTAATAACAGAAATTAGATAAAATAACACAAAATAACTATATATATTGTTTTCGTAAAATAAAATGTATCATATCGTGAAATAATAATTTGGTCATATCGCCCACAAGTCGATATGCAGTTGCAATATGCATTGTGCATATCACAGTATTTGTGTTATTTTATCTAATTTCTGTCATTAAAAATAGGAAAAAAGCAGCAAATTACAAACAAATGGACAAATATAACAACAATATGAATTAAACAAATTACGTTTTTCAGGTACAATAGGTTTATTTAACATGTAGTTAGAATTAGTACAGAAATGTAATAATCAAATGTAAAAAAAAAAAAATCTTACGTGTATAAATGAAATATACATTTATTCTTGTTAAAGCTAAAAAAGTGATTCAGTCAAGAGCAGTAAGTTATATATCGTCACCTTTTGCATTTTCAAATGACTTTAGGAGGGTGACGATATGTAGGTTTATTAGGCTGCTGTCACTTTAAGACCAAACGCACGGATGCATTACACTGATACACATGCGGTTTACAACTGTTTACTTTCACTGGAGACACAACCGGCTGTGTTTGCATGGATACTGCACACGATGGGCATTTTGACATAATTGCGTGTGTGTATTCGACTGTTCAAGCGCAATAACACGTGACAGTAAACTGAATTTGCGATTGCATAATGAGAATTTCTGCGCTATATTATCTCCTATTCACTGCTTATTGTGCTTAAAGGAATAGTTCACTTTCACGGTCACCAGACACTTGATGGATCCCATTGACTTTCATAGTAGGAAAAAAATACAATGGAAGTCAATGGGGTCCAAACACTGTCTGGTTACCGACATTCTTCAAAATATCTTCCTTTGTGTTCAGCAGAAGAAAGAAATTCATACAGGTTTGAAACAACTTGAGTGTGAGTAAATAATGACTTATTGATGAATAATAACATACTGTTATACTGAAAATGAATAATTTTAATTTTTAAGTGACCTATTCCTTTAATAACAATTTTTAACATCAAGCACGTCCCACTCTTTATATTCTCATTCATGCATTTCATCAATAGTGCCATATATTTACATACCGCGATATATACGATATAGCAAAATATCTAACGATAAGACATTTTACACCTTGGTAATGATATATTGTCATACCGCCCAGCAATAATATCAACATGCACAAAACCAGCCAGAACACCATAGCACTATACATGTATCCGGTTGATTGAGACTTGCAGCTTCTCTATGTGAAATCATCACGATACACCAGCAGAAGCTTTATGACACACTGTTGTGATTGACACATCCGCAGTGTGTGATACCAGCACGTTGGCACAGGTTGATGGATATAAATAGCTCTCAGGATGGGCATCCCTCAGTTGGGTTTGATGACGGGTCTTGTCTTCCTCTAGTGAGCACTCGAGTGCTGAAGACTGCAGGTGCGGATTAATGAACCGCGGCGTTCTCTCCGCTTATTGCACGGGATTATGGGAAGAGAGGCTGTCTGGGGATGAGCACACACATTTGCTCCTATTATCCTCAGAGATCAGCCACAAATGAATACAAAGCACACGGGCCGGCCGCCCTGCTGTCACCTGACCAGCACAGAGAGAGAGGAACCCGGCCTCGGCTGCGTCCCAAATCACATACTTCCCTAATATATAGTAGGCGAGAAACTGTACGTCACAAAAGAAGTATGATCAAATTCACGGAGAAGGCAAAAAGTACCCAGATGACCTATTATTTCCGGCGCGATGCTGAAGCGTGCATGCAATGGACACTTTACTGTCCCATGAGGCCACGGGAGAGGATTTATGAATGACAGTGAAGCAATGCTAGGACACATGATAATGTGAATGTAGCGAATGTAGTACATCCGAATTGCATTCATACTACACACTCATACTATATACTATTTTAGAAGTAGCGAAGTAATAACTTAATCATAATAACTCCTCAAGAAATGATGAGATTTCAGACGCAGCCAGAGAATGAGAAACGGGGGTTGAGATGATTGTAATGTCCTGATATTTGTCATTAAAAGATAAAGAACAATCTAAAGCATAAATATTGTTCACTAACAGAAACTGAAATTACGGTAAATGTTTCTTTAATTCATAACTGCATTATAGAAATTGCACGGAATGAATATTAACTGGAATATAAAAGCTGTAAAATAGCTAGTTAATGCATTAACCATTTAACTAATTGTAAAGTGTTAGCACAGTACTCCGGTGACCTAGACTACATTTACCAAAATGTGACATATGCAACAGAGTTTAGTGCATGAAATACTATTAAACTCAATGCAATATATCCAGTTTAATTTTCCAGCTGTGATTTTTAACATCTCATTATATAATCAGACAAAATGACCGTTGGGTTTTCTTTGCATATAGAAAATTTGTGTTAATAGTTAATACTTTACAGTTAATGCATTATCTACAGTAAGCTTTTTTCTTTTCTTTTTTTTTACTCAAAATTGGATTAAGCTTCAAAATAACTTTTTTATTTTAAAGATTTCATGCAATTCACATGGAAAGTGATGAGGCCATGTGGCAAGTGTTGGAACCGTTATCAGAGTAATCATAAAGTTTCACTGTTCTGCATTCATAACCCAAATCCAAAATGTAATTCCTCTTTCAGAGGACGGACCAGTTTAGCAGTGGTGTCAGAGTGACCTCTTCAGGCCTGGAGTTTATCAACTTGAACCCTCCTTACCAGGGTAAGTCGTACACAAAAACATCAGAGCCCAAAATATCAACAGACATTATGCTCATTTATTACATTGTAACAACTGTTGTTCACACAGTATCCGAGGTTCACTATTGATGGGCCAGGAACAAAAATGTCATTGCATTGATCCAAGACAACCTGTGTTTGACCCTAAACACACAAATCATGCATATGTTAAACTGGGATATGTAAGTATATATAACTTCATACTTTAATGCATTACATGGGGAGGACTGTTTGCCATAATCATATCATGATATTCCAAAGAAAATATCCAAATGTTAATTTAGATGGTACCATCTTGTTTTCCACACTCTAAAAAATGCTGGGTTTCAACCCAATTTTGGGTCAAATATAGACAAACCCAAACGTTGGGTTAAAAACGTAATTTAAAAATGTAAACCCAAAGGCTGGGTTTGTCCATATTTGACCCAAAATTGGGTTGAAACAACCCAATTTTTTAGAGTGCAGTAAAAATATCTAACATCCTTAAATCAAGATACATTTTGTCTTGTCGTATTTAAATAAAGTGACATTATGCTTAAAACAAGAAGCAAGGTCTGCCAATGGAGTAAATACACTTGTTTAGCTTTTAACCCATTGGCAGATATTTTTTCCTTGCATTTTTCTTGCATAAATTTTTATCCATTTTTCAGAAAACAAGACTTTATATCTTAAGTAATTTCCCTTAAATTATTAAAAAACTAAGAATCTTTAGAAAATTGTACTGGAAAACAAGACAAAAACGCTGAGGAAGAAAACCACTTTCTGCAGTGCATTTAAACTGGTTTTCTTGATGGATATCAGCTGTCCAGAGGTCAAAAATTATTATTATTATTTTTTAACCACGCTTTAATTTCAAGAATATCAACAGCTCATACACCACATACATATTCAACCATTAGAAAATGATCTGAAGTGACCATTAACCCCCAGCTGAAGACACTCACCCAAATGAAATGTATTTCACGCTCACAGAGCAACTAATTCAACCTTGATTTACGCATTGACCTCTCGTAATGTGATTGACACAGCGGTCTCCATGTTAAATAGGAGAAATCCAATCATCTCAAACGGCTCAGAAACCATGAGGTGTGTGAGCTGGTCTCTGCCTGTAAGCACGGGGACAGGAGGATTCGTGTATTGATTGCTGTTGGCCTTTGGAGCGTTGCAAGACTTTACTTCGGCTGGTCATGCTGTGAGATCATCTATCAGCGGAGCAGCTCATAAACTGAGCGGGGCAAAGTGTCACAATCCGGCAAGCATTTCTACAGCGCTTTAAAACGCCAGTTTCTGACCCTGTCTGCCATCCATACATCAGTGAAATACAAAGATAAATGATAAATACAGTTCTGTTCATTCTCACAGAACCGGTCACATCTCACAAGTCACCACAACATGAAAAAGAAAAAAATATATATTAAAGCCTGCTGAAATTGATTTGGGACCATTAAAAATGACAAATTAACAAAAAATGTAACAAGCAAATTTAAAATGACAATTAAACATTTCCATCTAATTTCGTATTACTTCAGTAACCTCTGGATTTGAGTATTTTTATTTTATTTTAATCATCATAAGTTCATTACAATAAATACAAGGAATCATAATACTTTGCCTAAAAATCTAAATTGTAGTGTTATTTTAATATTATTTCTATACCATAGTATTTATTTCAATATTTCTATTTAGCTTGTCATTTTTAGTTTTAGTAATTTCAGCATTCTTGTATTTATTAGTATTTTATTAGTAGAATTTTGATTAGTAGTATTAGTAGTAATTAGTAGTAATATTAATAGTATTTTTATACTTTTTATGATTTACTTTTTTTTGTATCAGTATTAGTTAGTAATATTATTTATTAGTATAATTCTTTTAGTAATTACTTCAACTCAAACTTATTTTATTTCTAATCTAAACTTTTTATGTTTTTCATCTATTGTTTACTTTTATTTCAGCTTTTTTTCACTTAACAAATACAATTGTAATAGTTTATTTTAGTTTAAGTTAACGGAAATAATGTTGCAATGCAAGATATCTCAATGGCCTTTACAGCAGGCCAACATATGTAAAATATAATTTCTTATATTTTAGGGTGAAATTTGACTCAGGCATGACCACATTTTTAAGGTGACTCCCTGAAATTACCTGAAAGCCAAACAACTTTTGAGAATGACTCTTTCTTTATGAACTGAAGACCTGATTGCAAGTAAAAACAACAGCTCTGCAGTTTTCAGATGCTAGCGTGTGCGTGTCAATCATCCGGCGTGCTTATTTCCGACTCCGCTGATGAATAATTATCGATAAACCCTTGAGCTCAAAAGATTAGCATGATGTTTCCCGTGCTGCTGTACTCTGGGCTTTGTGTGGCGCTGACATAGTCTAATTAGCTGCCGTTTATTTATATTGCATCAAAATGTGCAAAATGGTGCCTGAGGACACAGTCTCACCAGAACCCCCAAAATAACCCTCCCCTGGACACACTGACACCGGAGATCTGAGGCCACCCGTCAAACCTGTCACAGCCCATCTGGGAGCATTTGGAGCTCAGTGGGACGCTTGCACCAGCCGTCCGCTTTCTTGCCCCGCGTTCAGTGGATTCCTGCCAGAGTCGCTCTCATGTCAGGATTCAACACTCACACATCATCTGAGGTACAAGACAGACAAGTGAGGGGTAAACCCCCCCCCTAAATAATACAAATAAACATCGAAATAAAATTTGACTAGTTTCATAATATATGCTCCTCGTGCTCTCAATGTGCATTAAAGGGATATTTCACCGCTGGAAAGATGAATGTGTATTTAGATTGGGTCATTTATGTAGTAGAAATGTGAAATTATTTTAGAAGTTGGTGCCTTCTAGACTGAGAAAAGCCAGAAAATGTATTTTTGGCTCATGTGGATGAAAGACAACAACTCCCAGAATGCACTTGCTTCGCTGCAATACGAGGCCACGCCTACCGGTTACAGAGGCCAGTATCGGAAGAAATGATACAACTAGGCTACTAGTTGACTCAACTGAAAAGACGCCGTTTTATCGTGAGTCTCCTCGACGATTTAGTTGATAAATTAATTTAAATACTTATCGGATTTATATCTGTTTTGCGGAATTTTTTTTTTTAAATGGGTTGAAAATGCGGGACTCGCTCCTACTACTAGCTGTAGTCTCAAACCTCCGGCCAGAAAACCCTCGATGACGCTAAATGACGATTTTTGCGACATCTGAGTTTTTTTTCCAGTTTTACAATACAGAAATCTTTCGTCTCGAGAACATGAGAGAGGGACGCACGGTCATTCGAAAATACTACCAGGTTTCTACTGATACAAAGCTTAATGCTAATCTGTGAAGTATCCCTTTAATATCCAGTGCACATTTTTCACTGCACAAACAACAAAGATAACTAAATGGACCCTTCGCAGGGAGCTTGATTGACAGGTGATCTGACCAATCATACTTCATCATCCGCCATTTTGTCCGCCAAAGCAGTCAGGAGAGTTAGTAGATTAACATGGAGGATTTGAGCTTGAGAAGCGGAGTGTACTGACGCCTTTCCGCGGTTAAAACAACATTCCTTCTGATGTTCATTCATGTTTATTTGATGCTATAAATGAACTAGAAGGAAGAGATGATTGGTTCACGAGCGGCTTTAACTGAGGCGACACAGAGATCTGTCAGACACATTAAAGAGCCACAAAACGCTATTTATTGTTTAAATTTCCAATGACCAAATTTGAAAGGTGACACTTTGTTTAATACGTTTAATATCAAAAGTGAGAACATGGTGTGGCGTGAGAGCGACGTAGCTTGTCGGGCATAGCGACAGTAACTAAGGGAGGCGGTCAATTGCTTGGAACAAAACTAAACCAGTGAGAAATCAAGACAAACATACGGATTTATAAACACACAATATACAGTACAAACAAACATACATGCATGCATATACACTGCCAGGCCAAGTCGCTGTTTGGATTTAAATTGGCAAATGCTTAAGAGTCTATGATTACACGGCCCACATCTGGGCCGACACTGTTGATGTCTGGGTCATTTCTTAAACAACCAGGAAGAAACATCATATTCATCATATTCATCATATTCATCAGGCTCAGACTGTGAAAGAATGGTTGGGCGGAAGCATGAAGAATCCTTTAGTTTTCACACATGAATCTTAAAGGGCACCTATTATGACATTTAAAATGTTCCTAATGTTGTTTAGGGAGTCCCCAACAACAGTTTTACATGCATGCAATGACAAAAAACACTTTTGTTGTCGTATAATATGCATTTATTTTTACCTGATTTGCTCACCGACTCCCAAATGATTCGTTCAACGACTCATTTTTCCAAACCCCTCCTTTGCGCGACGCTAATCTGCGTTGATTGGTCAGATGACCCAGCAGTGTTTACAGAGATAATACTTATTGTTTAACACGGAGTACAATGATGCTTTTATCAATTAAATTGTGTTATAATAATGATTATAGTCCACTGCTTTGTAGTTTGTAGTAAAAAACTAAAAATAAGATAATTTAATTTATGTTAGCGAGCATAGCCCAGAGTTCATATTGTAAAAGCACAATCAGTCTTTGTTTGCGTTAGCCCGATGCATAAACATAACGTTTAAAAAAAATTATAATGCAGTTAACTTACGTTACTACGAGGTATTACTCTATTCTTTAAGACAACTCCGAAAACAACGACAAACACTTCACATATCTCAATACAATTGTCATTGAAGACCTAGAAGCTAAACGGTGCTTACACAACAAACAAAATAATTATTAAGCATGCTACATAAAACATAAAAGCAACAATTATTAATAACACTTACAGGTTGTGATACGGAGGAGGAAGCTGATGCAAATACACTTAGAAATGAACCTTCCTTCAATATCAGCCGGCTCGCGAATCCAAGTTTGATTGCATTTAAAAAGCAATCGTCTTCAAAATGGCGCGAACAAAGCACAAGGCTCGGACTATACTTCTGTGGTATAGTTGTATGAATTGTAGCCACTTAGTCTTCAAATGCTCCTCCTTGGGCAGATGAAAAAAGTTTGCTTTTGAGTCGCACTTCAGAACACAGCGTCTCGTCGCCATGATGTTTCCCTGCTGGCCTTGGAGCGCAATAAGTGGGCGTATCGTATTCAAATAACTTGACAAGTTGACGTCATCTAGTCAGAGAAAAAGCTTCGGTCTTCTAACGATTCATAAAAATGACTCAGAGTCGACTTAGATCTATGTTACACACTACATGAAAGGTACATTTCAAAATTCCATAATAGGTGCCCTTTAAATTCATTGAAGGTTTTTTGGATGTGCTGGAGGAGACTTTACAGAGCGCTGGACTCTTGCAGTCTCAATACAAGATCTGGACTAAACATGTATGCACCCCTTGATGGAAATAAATGTTGTGATGTTATTTCCATCAACAGGTGCATCCGTCTTTGGTCAAGATCTGGTCAATGCAAGAGTCCAGCACTCTGTAAAGTCTCCTCCAGCACATCTCAAAGACTTCAATGAATTTAAGGTCCAGTCATTTCAATAGGAATCCACACGTTCGTCGCAAATTCACATGATCAACTTGAAAAATAGTGAAATCCACGTGGGGAACTTTTTCGCTTTCACGCACAACTGTGATCACGCGATCAGGGCTTTTAATGGATTTTGCCTGCAAATTTTCACAGAGCAAAAGATAATGTGAACGCACCAGTGTCTGTGATCAATGCATTCAGTCGGAGTGTGTGTGAGAATCGCCTGTGCAAATGTCATAGCCACAATAATTTAAGTAGGCTATCTAATTCTAAACTCATAAAAATACAAACTAATCAATATTTGAATTAAACAGTGAGTGAATTCAGACACTGAGTGCCGCTTTTGCACAGTTTCTGCTTGCGGTTTAATAATCATTTGAAACTGGCAGCTCCAGAAGTAATGAAAAGATTCATCTTGAACTCTGTCATGGAAACTAGCATGTATAAACCTTAATTAAACAATTTAAATATCAAATAAAAAGGACTTTATACCTGTATGATATTACACTGTACCCACATTGGACCGGTTTGGAAAATGGATGAATGGATGATTAATCTCCGGTTAGACGTGGAAATTCATTGACTCGCGTCTCTCGCAGTGCATTATGGGTATTCTCTAGCCATTGAGTGTACATCGGTTGTACACTCGTCATTGCGGTGCATTGTGGGATTGAACAAGCACACTCGATAACGTCCACTGTTTAGACACCACTACAAATGTTTGTCCTCTCAATAGTGCTTTATTTAAGGGTATGGGGCGATTTCTGACACAGCTTATGAGAAGCTATATTTTGCCTCAGAAGACACTTAGCTAAAAACATATGCTTATTGTTGGTTCCTTAATGTATTCGGACGAACGATGGTGAACACAAATTCTTCTCTCATCCTCTATTGTGCCTGAAGAGAACCGGAGATGAGCTCTTGTGTCTGATTCCTCTGAGATTCCTCTCATTATCTCTCGATTTCTCTCTCTCTCTCTTTTCCCTCCAGCTATTTTACACGACAATTGTGTTTTAGTGCAGCCCGAAGCACACGGCCACACCGAGGAGACGTTGGCAAGAGGTGACCATGTGAAAGTGGAGCACCATCTGTTATCATCATGCTTTTGCCTTAAAGTCAAGATGAAATCAAAATTCACACTTTTTTTTTTTTTATAAGATGTTTAATACTTCGCATTGATGATTCTGATTCACTCGGAAAAACATCACATTACAGACATTAAAGGTGCTGTGAATATTTCCATGTTGACTTTAGAAGGTAAAACAATGCACCAGGGCCAAATGAAGATAAAAACGATTTATGTGTTTGTTATCTATTTATATTTTTTCACTCCATTAGGCGATTCTTATCCAATCCAATCCAATCCACTTTATTTATATAGCACCATTTAAATAAACACAAGGTTTCCAAAGTGCTGCAACACAACAATAAAAACACAATAGGCTAAAAATAATAAAATACAACAAGCACAATAAGATAAAAGTAATAAAATAAGATAAAACAACATAAAAATACATAAATCAAATCAAAAATATATATAAAAAAGCTTATCCAGAAAAAGCTGCATTCTGAATCAGACTTTATATTGTTAGTCAAAAGTGAATGTGAGAAACTTATACACATTAAACTGTGATAGTATTTTTCACAGAGAGAGATGCATTCATAATCTTTGAAGACTATCCAATGAGCACAGGAACAATCATATAATTCATAACACCATATTAAAAATCCAAGACCAGACCAAGACGACTCTCAAATCCATTAAAAGCATCTTCTACTGTGAGTACGATGAGGTAAATTATACATAGCACCTTTTCTACTTCAAGACAGACCTTTAGGAAATTGAATAATTGAATAAACCCGACACTAAGCAGTCCTTCCCTGTATTCCTTTCAGAGGAATGAAAGAGCCTGGTTTCCAGTTTCCACCTGGCTCGCTTCTGCTTTTAGAGCTTTTATTCTCGTCTAGTTAGTCTTAAAATAATGTGATGTGATAGAGTAACTGCGTTCATTCAGAACAGAGCAAAATTATTCTATTTATAGAGTTTGACCACAGCTGGAGTGATAGAACGACTACTAGAGAGATCAATGCAAAGAAACTTTGGATTTGTTCAGTATTAAATAAAGAAGAAAGTAAGCAGAAGATTGTTTACTTTTACTTTGAATTGAAATGTTACCAGAGTACCAAGTTATAATTACGATTGTTTAAGGATCAATTCTTCCAAAAATAAAAATTCTGTAATCATTTATCTTCAGACTTGAATGATCTTCTTTGGCTTGACTCGATCACCAAAACGGTTTTAAAAAAACCCTCAATTTTTATTTTATTTTATATATGATCTTGTGTGAAGAGGACATAATTATCCTTTGCATTAATGCATTTAGCAGACGCATTTATCCAAAGCGACTTACAATGTATTGAAGGTTTATGTTTTATTAGTTCATGCATATCCTGGGAATCGAACACATGACGTTGCTGGTGGACAAACTTTCTTACTTGAGTGAAAGTACAGATACTACTGGTCAAATATTACTCCATTACAAGTAAAAGTCGTAAAGAACGATTTTTACTTAAGTAAAAGTACAGAAGTACTGAGTACAAAAGTACAGAGTATCAAAAGTAAAAAATGTCAATGCATTGTTTTATTATTGTTGCATTGTTACAGTTCCCAGGGTTCCCACACCTTGGTTAACTTCAAATTCAAGGACTTTCCAGGTCCAATACCCTCAAATTAAGGACTTAATGTGGGGACACGTTGAGGTACCATCGTAGTAGTTTAGTGCACGTGAACATCATGGCACCGTACAACACAAAGTACCTCACGCGGGAAACACTTAACGTAAAGTGTAAATGCGCGTAACTAACGTAAATCAAGCAAGCTAGTGTGCATAGGCCACGAAGTGTTGGAGAAATAACACATTAGCGCACCGGAGGGAATAATATGGAATTTTTTCCAGAAAACTTCTTGCACAAAATAAATTCAAGCACTTTCGAGGACCAGTATCTGTATGTGTTTATTTTCAAAAACTTTCCAGGGCCTTGAATTTTTTTTTTCAGATTCACAAACTTTCAAGGATTTCAAGGACGGTGTGAACCCTAAATCCTCGTGCCTCTGAAGCAACCCAGTGAATACACTGACCAGTTTAGAATTAAGAGCTTTTAGAATATTACAAAACCTACAGAAATTAAGCTTAAAAATTAAATTATTTTTTAATTTAACACTCCTACCAGCCCCACAAAAGTAGTACACATCTGTGTATCCATTCATGCACTAAATACAGACTGATCAGAAAAAAAATATCATAGCCGTAAACTGCCTAATAGCAATACTGCTTTAACAAAGAGCAAAACAGAAATACTTCAAAATACTACAAAACTTTCAAACCATTAGTTGTGACAGCGATGCGGTCTCTCACAGATCACTAGTGGAGAGGAATCGTTCTAATCGCCAAACTTCACGACACGTGACCCTACAGGAGTGATTACTGATAGGCTGTCTGTCACTCGCAAAAATCCAATCACGTTTTAGAGACGGGGAAAAATCATGCCCCCATAATACTTTCTACTCAAGGACCTTGACAGAAATGTAGTGGAGTAAAAAGTACGATATTTGTCTTTAAAATGTAGTGAAGTTAAAGTAAAAAGTTTCCAGAAAAAATAATACTCAAGTAAAGTACAGATACCCAAAAAGTGTACTCAAGTAGCTAAGGTACTCAAGTAAATGTACTTCGTTACTGTCCACCTCTGTTTGAGCAGCAGGAATTACACATTTTTGCGTGAAATATTCCGTTATGGTGTAAAATATAAAAATAAATAAAATAATAAAATCTATAATAGCATATCAATGATTCTAAATGAACAGTTACGTTCACACAAACACAGCTGAACAGTTCATCCAGAATCATCTTCTGGAGAATATGATGCTTGTCCATTTTAAAATCGATGAAGATCGTGAGATGAGAAACACAGAAGGCCAGTGTTTGAGGAACCAGAGGGAATTCTGGGTATCTACAACATCTGAAACAGCCCTTTCATGAGCCACGGACACTAGCCAGCGGGAGTTACTGAATCAATCACAGTGACAGGAGTCTGTGCCGTGCGGAGGAACACAACACTGCAGAACACTTACTTACGGTAGTCTCTGTACACGCACATATCTTACCCAACTGAACACCAGAAGCAACATTCCTTTGTTCTGCGGTTTATGGTAAGCAAGTCCATGTCTGGGAATTTGAGCTCAATTTTTTATGTTTGGACACTTAAAATTTCCATTTTCATTGCATTCGAAATGCCAAACCAAGTTATATCCGTGCTCAAAGGATTCTAGAGCTTTTCTAAGAACTAACATTTTAATCCAATTGGTCTCAGGGTGACTTTTCATGGATGTGTGAAATCAGTTCTGCTAATTACATGAACAACTTCCACAAAGGTTGACAACCAGAAAGGTTATTTTTCCAAAACTTTAACTTTCAACCAAAATCTTTACCCCAATACAAGTAATTTCCATCCACAGAGAGGAATAACATCACGATACACGATGCCTGAAATCGAGACGTTATTGAAATTAAAGACACAGCCTTTATTTCTCAACACTGTTTCTTAAATGACTACTAATTCAATTTGGAAAATGTTTAGATCACATTAGACACTTTGACAGCAAAAATTTGTGAGAATTTTTGCATAGAAAAATATCTAAATCCCTTAATTACTTTTGAATGTTCAGGCATGTATTCATATAGCTTACTGCATATAGCTTACTAATATTTTAATCTCTTAAAGTCCCCCTGTGGTGAAAATCAAGCTTTTTGTTTATGTGTCTACGTGGTGTTTTTAATGTGCTTTAAGACAAATCATGTGTAAATTCATAAGTCGACAGCATTGCTGAGTATTTTCTGCTTAAAACTGCAGTGAACCAAAGACAGTCTCAAAAACACGGTTTGAAATCGCTGGTGTTTCTGACGTCACACACTACCTTGTAACCAATCAGATCAACGTGTGATCGTCAACCAGTGGATCTCTAGAGTGAGTGAGTGGAGGCGGGGCTCATTTGCATATTCATAGAACCGTGTATACTAAATGAGGCAAGGGTGTCGAGTTACAAATCAAGCTATTGTAAGGCATGCATCTTTTTTTTTTAAAGGAAAAACACTTTTAAATATGTAATTTTGGTGATCAAAGATGAGTTTTACGGGATACAATTATTGACTACAGGGGGACTTTAACAGAACAATACAGACCAAAATTTAAATGTTTTAATTACATTCATATTTTTATCGCTTACAACAAAACCGACCAACATTTAAATATCTAAATTAAACAATACAGACACATATTTCAATCTCTTCAGTGCCTTGAACGCTCAGACTCAGCACTGATATATGTGCTAGACAACACTATAAATACAATATACCTAGATCTAAATCTGGAGGATCACTTTTATCAGCGTTATATATCGTCATATCGACCAGCCCTAAAACTATGACTTTCTGTAAAGCTGGTGGAACAAATTCCCAACCACACATCAAACTCATCTTTAATTATTTGAACAGACTCAAACACCCACCCGTCACACACACTCTCTAGTATATCAGGAAATGAAATGCTCATGGTCAGTTACGAGATCGGTTCATGCGTTCTCAATCTCGGGTGTTTGGGTGGTCTATCCTCAAGAGTCACACATTACACTTCATCTTCTCTTTGTAGTGTAAATCACTCTCACCGACCTGGGATTCTTCCCATCTCCCGATGAGGATCACAATCTAACCTGACCGACATCCCTCCGGTTACGGACTTCACAGACGTTGTTCTAGCGCTTTCTCAATATAACAAAGGCTGCCAGGATCTTCATCCGCCCACGCTAATGAGAGTCTCTGCCTTTGAGCTCAACGCCTGTGTAGTGGGAGGACAGATTCAGAGTTTAACTTTCAGACAGATGAAGAAAACTCATGCATTTGTTCTTCACAAGAGAGGGTCACCAGCAGTCTCAGTCTTTAAATACAGTGTTTTCTGTACAGTTGTTGTATCTACATTTATCTTTTGAGGTTTAATGCTGATAAAACTGCTCTAATTGCAAAAGAATATATAAACTAAATGAATAAATGCTATCGTCTGGTGTAGGATTTACTTTGAACTTTCACTTAGAAATCGCTAGATTTCACAAATAATTACAAAGAAACAGCAAGTAACGCATTGAATTAAATGTGAAATTTTGAAGTTGAGAGATAAACAATCATCTTTGTATGGAAACTTGTTTCTGCCACTGAATAAATAAAAATAAAAATGTAATTGCAAATTGTATTTTTTTTTCCAGAATTGCAAGATATAAACTTATAGCCTAATTGCAAGAAAAAATCTTAATTTTGAGATAAAAAGTTGCATTTACATTTTTTTTCCTTGGTGGAAACAAGCTTTCATGTCTTTTTTGTTTTTTACAAAAAGTTGTTTTATTAACTTCCAAATCATTGTTTACAGTCCACTTATATCCATTTCATACTCAAATGTATTGCTTTATATTGTTGTTTAACTAATTATTTGGAATATTTTGTACAATATGATAAAATACATTGGTTTTTACATTGCTTTATCTCATCAAAATAAGTTAAGAAATGTTCTACCTTTTGTATAAGTTATACAAGATTAAACTCATTTTTTAAAGTCAGTTTAATGTAATTTAAGTTGAAATGACTTACATATCCAAGTTGATTGTACTTAATTTAAGGCAGGAACTTTTTTTTCTTACAGTGTAGGTTGGCAAAATATAATACATCAGTTTGCACATAATTCAAGCTCAAAACACAAGCACAGAGAGGCAGATAAACACACACACACACACTTTCCCTCCGGGCCACATGTGTCTAGGGCGCATATATATATTCAGTCTAACTCACTCACAAATGTAGGTTCCCCTTTAACCCTGGAAAAAGTCAAAACATCGAAATACTTAGATGTCAAAACATACAATTCTAAAGTGCAGCTTTATTAAATGAAATATAGTATGTTAAACAGTTATCTCAGAGAGATAGTCAGGGAAACAAAAGGTCAAAAGGGAACCGACTGGCTTTTCCCAGCTCACCCTGCAGGTCATCGGCTCAGAGAAGTGCATCGCCTGAAGACAGGAGCTCATCGCTGTCTATATTCAGGAGCCCGACGCTGAATGTAGTGCGTACTGTACATACTGCTCACACTGACATGTGGGACACACTGGTCTATGTGGCGTTATATGGCAGGACAATGCATGTGCATTGAAATTATAACAGAAACTGAAAGATATATTTAGCTCTGCTGAAAGTGCTTTGTGAATCTCACAAACAAGAACATGTCCCAGTGATATTTCACTACAAAAAACAAAAGAAAGCTTATTTGTATGACCACTCATATGGTTTGTATTGTGACAATTTTCATGACAATAAAGCACCCTGTAGGCCCATTATCATCTTGCTATATATATTTGTGTGTAATGTGTGTGTGTGTGTGTGTGTGTGTGTGCGTGTGTGTGTGTAAATCTACCTGAACATGATTTCTAACATCAAGATTATATTCTTTTCCTGAAGCCATGCAGTGTGTAATATTTCACCGGCTCAAGCTTTATAATACAATAGACCATATCACTGTATTATGTCCACTATTGTTCATGTACAATAGAAGGACATTCATAACACTGTTCAACAACAGGAACCCACGGTTATAAAATTACCTCGTATATCTCTATGTGACTGGATCACTTTAGAAAAGGCCATCAATTCCCATTTACGCGAGTCACCTCAAATAAACTGTATTTGTCTGGAGGGGTTGATAACAGTTTAACGTTCGTGTGTACAGGAGCACCAAAACCAGCCTGACCTTTGTCAGCGGTCACTATCTATTCTTGTTTTATTTCATATCTCAGTGGATATGTGTAGGCCTATACTTTGTGTGTGTGCGCGTGACGTCACCGTCGGCCGGAGTGACTGCGGTCACACACACTGAGCGACAGCATTGGTTTTCAGCGTGAATGCCACGAAAAACACATCTAAACCGAGAGAGAGCTTTGAGATTGCCTGTATTAATAGATTTGACAGGAAATCTGAGGTATATTTTTACAGACTGCCGAAATCTACAGAACAGAGAAGTGAATGATCGCTGTAAATCACAGAAACACTGGATCCAGGCAGAGAAAGGGGGATTTGCAGTTATTATTTGGTGTCAATATGCTGAATTTAGGGGTAAAATCATATCCTACACAGGTCTTTTGTATGTGCTTCATGCATTTTTTTACTGTTTTACTCAAGATAACTTAAAAGGAGCGAGCAAAGATGATCATAACCAATGTCCCTCGCATGTGAAGATCGATATTTAAAAGTAAAAAAAAAAAAAAATCTTCACACTAACGTTAAGATATTTAAATAGAATAAAACGCCAATAACAAAGTGAGATAGGTAGGTTAGCGGATTACCTTAAAATTCCATAGATATCGGCGTCAGTTCATACGGCTGTTAACACTTTCTATGACAAGCGGATGCGATGAGACCAGGTTTCCGGTTTCGTCATGCGACATTCGACATATACCCTATTAAATCCAGTCACACCGCAGCTCTTCTGCCACTCAGTCCGGCGTGTTTGGCGGGAAAGTGACGTCAATGCATTCCCTTTATTACCAACATAGCAAATCAACAACCTTCGTATATTTGAGATGATGAACAATTGCATTGGACATGACATCACAATAACAAAGTCTCGGTAACTATATAATTTTAAGACAAAAGTCCATTCACACAAATGACTGGTAAAGAGCTGCGTGAATTTCTGCAAAACACATTTCATCTTTAGAGGGTGAGTGTGATCTTTGGGTGAACTGTCACTTTAAGAGTCTTTGAGCTTAAAATAACTAAAGTGAACTTTATGGATATGTAAATCAGCCGGAGTAAGAAACTTTGAGACCGACAGCAGAATCAGGGCACTTTGTACCATTTCCCATCTCATGTTCACCTGAAAACATCAGTGCTGGGGATGGAGATATCAATCAGGCGTCGAGTGTGTCAGGATACTCTGTCATGTGCCACCATCCGTCCGTGTGTGTGTGTGTGTGTGTGTGTGTGTGTGTGTGTGTGTGTGTGTGTGTGTGTGTGTGAGAGAGAGAGAGAGAGAGAGAGAGAGAGAGAGAGAGAGAGAGAGAGAGAGAGAGAGAGAGAGAGAGAGAGAGAGAGAGAGAGAGAGAGAGAGAGAGAGAGAGAGAGAGAGAGAGAGAGAGAGAGAGAGAGAGAGAGAGAGAGAGAAACCGAGAAACCGGGAAACGCCATTTCAGGAGGAAGAAAAATGGGTCTGAATGAAACTCAGAGGAATTGGGGAGGGAGGAGGGTAATCCACTCCTGAGAAACACGATCGCTGCTGATAATACTGAAGGAGTTATATATGTATACGGTGATAGGCGTCGTATTCCTATAGGTAGATGTGGATCAGCTGAGAGTTACTGATGCGAGCTTGACTAACGTAACCCGCCAGAACTGACGCTACGCTTTATACACATTATATTTACACAGATATAAGAGTGCGGAGGGAAGTCAACAATCTTGTGTACGAAGGGGAAACGTGACGTCACAGCAGGTTAAACTCAATTCCAGAAAGATTTAAAAAAGAAGTCCATTAACGCAATAACTGTAACGATAAAGTTTTAATTGTTCTGATTGTGCAGTATAAAAACAGTGTAGTCCACACTAAAACTAAAACGATAAAGAGGAACGATATGGCTGGACGCTGATGATGATAAAAACACTGACCGCCAATCAGAATTGTTGTTGGGAATATGTTTGATTACACTTGTCCACATGAAGTGAAAGCCACTGTAAAACACAGCGATTATGAGACCGTCCGTAACATGCACAGAATCATGACAGTATGGCCGTGTGTCCACCAAAGCGTTTTTTCACGCGGCTGGCGTGTTTTTCAATTGTTTTCAATGGGAGCGCCGCGTTTTTAAAACGCCATGAGCGTATAACGTGCTGCTTTACAGGTCGCCGAGAGTCGAAGAATGTTCAACTTTGGGTAAAACGCACCACTCATCACTGTCACTTTTTACCCAGCCGTCCAATCACAGTGGAGGAGGGGCGGGACTAATACCACACTGACCAACCGCCACATTCTGCTTGTACAATGTCAACAGATGACAACAACAACGCATAATAACGGAACAAAATCATTTAAAACATGAGCCAGAAAAAATGTGTTACATTGTATCGATATTTTAATATATAATCAACACAGAAACAAAATATGTGTGTAATGAGTGAGATGCTAGTAACATTTTCACGGATATTCCGTATCATAACAAGCAAAGTGTCTCAACTGCCAAAACGCTCTCAAGCGCTCGCTTTGGTGGACACACGGCCTGACAGCAGAATGAAGCGTCTGTGTGAGGATCTTCACAAAGATCTGCTTCCAGTCTCAATCACTGGGACAGATTGAGCCTGTTGACCTTTGACCTGGCAGTCTCTTGTAAGGAATAGACTTCAGTTAACTTCCTCTGACAGCAGGAAACTATTCTTACACGAGAATGACCCTGAGATTGGCTGTTATCTCTGCTCACTCATTTCAAGTGTCACATCAGGGTGAATCTCATGAGAACTGCAAAACAGTCCAAGTCCTATTTCCCACCAATATCAAAAGACATAGCTTTAACTAATATATATATATATTGCAAAAAGAAAAATATGCAATATATTTAGGTTCATTCGGCCAATATTTTCATGACAATGAATGAAGCTCATTTCACACGCATTCTCATGAATACAATTACAAAAAAACTACAAGTATTCACCCATCATGGTATTTTTGTTCAAATTATGCTGATTTTAATTAAAATTCACCATCATTTAGCAATTTTTTACTAAAATAAATTATACTAATGAAGATTTTAATGGGGGGACGTCATAAAATTGACCTAAAAATCTAATTAAAAGTTTATTATATAAAATGTAAGTAATTTTTTTGGTTATTTCAATGCAAAAATAAAATAGTGAAATAGTCTAAAAAAAACTTTTTTTAATGCAAATTATTTTTTTCCTTTCCCTCCTAAAATGATCCGTATTAATGCACATATTGTAGTATTACTAATACACATATACTGTACGTGCATTTTGCAATATTATAAAAATCAATTATTTCTGAGATTGGATCTTTCTGCTGTGAGCAGCGGTCCGCACTAAAGTCCAGCCGTGTCTCTAAAAGCCCACAGTCATGAGACAGCAGAGATGCATCAGCAGATTTCATCTCATTTCTACAAAAGCAGGTCAGAGAAAAAGCGAACAGACACTTCAGATTCATCCAGCATCTATCGCCACGAGCAGCATCTCAACACTGATGCACAGACTGGCCTATGGGGACGCTGTCAACACTATTAGAGCAAACTAAAGCACGGATTACCTCATGTGTCATTCAGTGACAGCCTCACATCCTATTGTCTTCAGAGCCTTTAAAGAACAAACCAAATGTATTCTCACTCATGAGAGAAACAGAGAGGGGGGGGGGGGGGGGGTACGGTGTTCAGTTCACAAGCATGCACTCTTCATTTTGCATAAAGAGCAAGCAATTATCAACCTTCTGTTACAATATCACATTACAGCATGCACTAATGCACATTGTGTTTAACAACATTGTTGTTTAATAGTTTTATACATTGTGTTATATAAAAAAATTACCAGCATACATATACATGCCATGAGCAGAAGTTGAAAAATTGGATATAACTTAATACAGACAAGGTTAGTGAGCAACTTTATCACACATGAAGTATAATATTTACATCTTGATGCCATACTTTTGAAAATGTGTGTATGCTCATCTTTTGACACTGTGTACTTCCATAAGAGCACTAATGTAACCATCAAAATCATAATAATTTAATATATTTTACTCCATTCTGCAAAAAAACTTGAGCCTCATGAGTGAACGCATAAGACTGGGACACAGAAACCAGTCAAGAAGAGGTTAAAACAGGGTTAACATGCCAGATTAAGGTCATGAGTTGCAGATTAATTATTTAATAGATGCAGCCTCTATATAACCTTTGGAAAGTGCGGCTTAAACCATACTTTAAATGTATTTATAGTGTATGCTTTTGTCTTTATAGGATTTGAATAAAACTGCAAAATGTGTAAAGCAAAGCCAGCTGATATCTAGAGTTTTAAAACAGCATGATTTGAATAGATCTACATAGATGAGCATTTTAATAATTTCCAACGGAAAACTGGAGAAAACTAGATGAGGAGCCCAGATGAGTGAAGTACGGAGTCATTATGTGTTTAAGACTTAATCAGCCATTACAGCGGTCCCTATAGTGAAGTATGTTAGACTGAGCTGTTGAGGACAATAATGAACTCCGGCAGGTTATTAACTGAACAAAAATTAATAAATGGCAACATATTTGTTGCTGCACATCAAGGCCACAAGACTGCCATCCGCCATCTACTGACCTGGAAGCAGAATACAGCGTTTTTAGTCGTTGTCGCTGATCCATGTTAACGGGGATCGTTTTGACAATGTTGTATGCAACACTTTTACAAAACGCAAAGGAAAACATTTCCTTTTTTTTTGGTACATCATTTGTCATGAAAAAGTACCGGCGGTAGTCGAAATTATGATTTAAAAAGTTCACATTAAAATTTCAAATTGATGACACTAAGTCATGTGATAAAAAGTCAACATTTTCAAACACTTTAACTTAGGCTAAGTCATGATATCAACTTTTTATCTCATAATTTTTATGCCATACACTGTAAAAAATGTGGCTGCGATTAGTTAAAATTTGTTGAGATAACTTAAATATCCAACTTAACCAAACTAAACTTAAGTTAACTAAACTTAATATTTTAAGTCAAGCTTGAACACATACTTTTTAAAGTTGAAACAATGTTGGATTTTAAGTTGTACTAAATAATCGCAGCAATTTTTTTTACAGTGTAGTATACATCAAACCACAGTCTAACTATTCTTTGAGTATGTGCAATTTCTACGAACACGCCAATGGTCATGATACACAAACAAAAATTCATCAGTTTGATCTTCATTCAGATATTCAAAGTTTGACATCCATGGATTTGGATACTTTTGAAGTGAAAAGAGATTCCATGCATATGGAAAATTGACCCTAGGGGCATCATTTACAAAGAAAACAAGATCGGGCCCAGAATAGACCCCTGTGGTACACCGCTATACAAGACAGATTGTGAATAACCTTGACCAACATTAACATTAACAAATCTGAAACAAAAGATCTGGGCACATTAGTGATTGGTACATTCATGAACGATCCATTCATTGCGTCTGTCACGTGACAAATGAACGAAAGACGGAAGGTAAAGTAATTATGTTCACTGTAAATTATTTTTGACTGCATTAAAATTATTTCTTAATTCATAATATGATCAAGATTGCGCAATGTAGGTGGATGTGTTGGGGGAATTTGGCTGTTAAAAGTATAACATTTAACAACACTTGAATGAACGAAATTACAAAAAAATTCGTTCATTTTGATAAACGAGATCGAGTCAGTAAAATGGTCCGAACTTCCCATCACTACGGCACATCACAGCAATGAGAATTGAGAAGGAAATGTGCTTAGAATGGCCGTAGTTCTAAAAATATGACACTATGAAATGCACCAAGTCATGAGATAAAAAGTCAAAATTATGTCTTTCACTTAAAGGTAGGGTAGGTCAGAATTGTCTAAAAAAACTTTTATTCAAATTTGTTTAAACTGTCTTTATATACCAATACATAATTAAAATGCAAGTACTCTGAAATAGAGAGTATAAAAAACTGAGTGGCTCTAGTGTATTTAATCTTCAATAAACACAGCTCATTAATTACATTTACTCCCACCTAAAAACGGGTGCGCGACTGCGCGCACGTGGGCAGAGCCAATAATAGCGGCGGTAGTCATGGCGACGGAGAGTGACAGTCGCGCAAGCCAATCACTTGTTTCGTCCCGGTAGGAATTAATGAGCTGTGTTTTTTGAAGATTAAATACACTAGAGTCACTCAATTTTTATACTCTCTTTTTCAAAGTACTTACATTTTAATTATGTATTGGTATATAAAGACAGTTTAAGCCAATTTGAAAAAAAAATCTTTAGACAATTCTTACCTACACAACCTTTAAGTCATAATTTCAAGTATACCTCAAACCACCGTCACACTATTCATGCTGCATTCGTCACATTCTGCAACATATTTTTTATAAACATATATTTAACATATAACAAATAATAATAAATCCAAAATGTATAAATATAAAATCTCTACTGCAAAAAGACGTCACGTTGTAATTCTATTGATCCACACGTCTTCACATGGTTCGAATTTACAGGTCAGAGTTCACCAAACTTGAACTTTGGAATGCAGAAAATTGAATGCAAGTCAATGGAACGAAACGTGTTGTGAGCGTTTACAGTACATTGAGTGCCTTGTTAAAGGGCAAGAAGGTGATAGTTTCGAACAGCTAAACACACACTGTAAGTACACCACCGCCTCCTCTACACAATGGACGATAGAATTGCAGACGACTGTCCCTGGTTTCTGATGCAGCAGTTTCAGCATCATCTCCTCCTCCATCAAAGCCAAAGATCATTTCAGTTTTAGGTTCCACCCCTGCAGGTATGAATCACCATCTGTGGTTTTCCCAACCCTTCTTCACTGTCTCTCTCTCATCTTTCCTCCAGCTATGATCTGTCTGGCTGTGATGTGGTCACAGTGCGCCGTCTCTCACTGTCTATCCTACACATTTTCTTGGGTGGAATCTCACGCAAACCGGTCCTTTCCACATCATTTCACAGCAAAATATTATGCTTAAAGAATCTTATTAAGATTTTGTGCATTGCGACATTTTGCATTTAATGCAATTAAGCATTTTACCCATCAAACACCATAATGCAAAAAAAAAAAAAAAATCCAAAAACAAACATTCTCATTACTATAATGTGAAAAAACAACAATGACTCATTATTTAAAGGTGAAGTGCAGAAATAATGAACTCGCCTGTCATTGGTCAGCCAAACAGATAGTCCCGCCCAAAGCCAGAAGTTGACAGGTCTGAATGCTGAAACACAAATTGTATTGTTTATTTATTAAGCAGTATTTTAAACAACAGTCCGTTGACCAAAGTGCTGTACAATTTTACAAACCACATACAATTCCAACTATTAACGACAGAAATAAAAACCTACAAATAACATAAAATAAATAAATTAAACCCCTCATGTGCAATACACAGCCAGTTATGATTACCCTGCCTCATCATATGCGAATGCGAGGAAATATTCCTTTAACTTGCCCTTAAAAAAACTTCAATCAGAGAAAGAGGAAAATCATTCCACAGTTAAGGAGCAAATGCTCTATCTCCACTCGTTTTCTAGCCTGGGAAAACCCTGACGAACTTCCGGCAAATTTGAGATTTGCTCTGCAAGTCTGTCTGGCCAAGAGCCCATTCAAGCCCATTTCCAATTTTTCCAAATCGAGGCACCAATAACAAACGTTGAGTCGGGCTTTACACGATGAATTACACCCAGAGGCGTTTGAGCGACGTCCGTTGGTGACGCCCCTTTGGAAATGGGCAGTGAATGAACCTTACAACTGAGAAGGGTCTGGGGTGTCAACCAGGCTACCCGTTTTCTGTTTGGACCTAGGAATTGTTAAGGCCATCTGGTCAGCTGACCTTAAAGACCTTTTCGGCTCATATTTCTAAATCAATTCCTTCAAATACTGAGGAGCCAAATTAGCGATGCAACAAAAACTCTACTTGCTTCTTGTTGTGCTTCTGCAGAGGGAAATACACCTGCATATCATCTGCGTAAAAGTGAAAAGAGATTCCATGCTCATGAAAAATTTACCCTAGGGGCAGCATTTACAAAGAAAACAAGATCGGGCCCAGAATAGACCCCTGTGGTACCCAGCTAAACTGGTGCAAAAATAGTTTTATTCCTTCTACAGGTGAAACTGGAAAAGGTATAATATCGTGCAAAAGTTCATTTATTTCAGTAATTCAACTTAAAAGGTAAAACTAATATATTATATAGACTCATTACATGCAAAGTGAGATATTTCAAGCCTTTATTTGTTATAATTTTGATGATATTGATATTGATATTGGGTTACAGCTTATGAAAACCTTTTCACAATATTCTAATTTTGAATTTGGGGTTTTCATAATCTGTAAGCCATAATCATCAAAATTATAACAAATAAAGGCTTGAAATATCTCACTTTGCATGTAATGAGTCTATATAATATTTAAGTTTCACCTTTTAAGTTGAATTACTGAAATAAATTAACTTTTGCACCATATTCTAAATATGATAAAGGTGAGAATTGGAAAGATTAGTATAGTTGAACATAATTTTGTGAACACAAACCAGCCTAAATATTGTTCTGGATGGTGTATATTGCGTGTGTTTTCTTATGGCAACCTGCTGCATTTAAAAGCCTTTGCCTGTGAGCGATAGATTCATTATCACATCATGCAAAAAAAGATTAACGCCGCAACGCTTCAGCGACTCAAGATTCACAAGAGCCAAGAGTCAACTCGAGCCCCTCTGGTGTTGACCAGGCCTGCCAGTCCCACTTATCGTCCCCGAGAGCGTTTGCACAGAGAGATTTTCTCCTTTTCTCCCAGCGCGCCTGTGAACATCTGCCCGGCACTTTAAAGCTCTTAAAGCGGAGCCTGTGATTTCACTCCCTCCTGACTGCGGTTATGGACCTGTGAGCTGGAAAATAGCTGAAGGTCAGCGTGTCCTCAACACATCAGCTTTAATGATGAGGGTCACGGTACAGGGTCCAGACGTCCAGCTGAGGCGCAGGATCGAGTGGATGGACTTCGGCAGATGGAGAGGTTGGGTGGTGTTGATCTAGGATGTAAAACAGCACAGTTCATTATTCTCATCATTTGCTAACAATGAGCAAAACATATAATCTTCAAGAATGAGACAAATGGATAAATACTAACCTTAGGGTGCCTTCACATCTGTAGTTCGGTTCATTTGGTCCAGACCAAGGGAGAAAAATTATACTTTGTAGCATTTTTCAGGCGTTTTGGTTCCTTTTCACACACACTGATTTAGGGCTGTAAACGATTAATCGCGATTAATCGAATCCAAAAAAAAGTTTGTGTTTACATAATATATGTGTGTGTATTGTGTATAATAATTTTGTATATATAAATACACACACATGCATGTATATATTTAAGAAAAATGTGTTATTTATATATAAAATAGTTATATTTATGTATAATATAAATCATATAAAAATAAATATGCAGTATATAAATGCAAATATTTCTCAAATATATACATGCATGCGTGTGTATTTATTTATACAAAACAATTATACACAATACACACACATATATTTTGTAAACACAAACTTTTATTTTTGATTCGATTAATCGTGATTAATCGTTTACAGCCGTACACTGATTGCTCTGGTCCGAATGAGTTGATGAGTTGATGAAACGAACCAAAATGCAGTCACGTGACAACATCCACATCACTCGTTGGCCAGATGTGTCTTGAACGTATTTTCATAACTGCACTTCGATTGTCAGTTATGAAAAATTCCAACAGAACTGACGGAAGTAAACAAAGAGGAGGAGGAAAATCCGGCAGACAACACGACACTTTTTACTATGGAGAGACGAGTGCGTGGCTGATTGTATTCCTGGTCATTGTTTATTATATAGTTTGTCTAAACCACTTTAGGCAAACAATAACGTTTGAGAATGAAGCGAGGATGCGGCTTGAAAATAATGTTTTCTGCACTGCACGCGCCGAGTCACCTCAGGAGGAGGCTGAACAATGCACACCATAAGTGCATTAATGTTGCTAAACAGTGACATAATGCACAGACTACTAAAATGTGCAGTTATTTGGCAGTTGGGTCTGTTCGAGGTCGGATCACATTTCCACCACAAATGAACCGCTCCGGAGTTCATTCACTGTAAAAAAATTTGCTGCGATTATTTATCACAACTTAAAATCCAACATTGTTTCAACTTTTAAAAGTATGTGTTCATGCTTGACTTAAAATATTAAGTTTAATTAACTTTAGTTGGATATTTAAGTTATCTCAACAAATTTTAAGTTGTTATAACTAATCGCAGCCACATTTTTTACAGTGTTTGAAAGCGTACCGAGACCTCCTCGCCTGTTTGGTGCGCACCAAAGCACCAATCAGAGATGAGACGGCACAGCCCACTTGTTGAAAAAATTCACTTTTTCACTTTGCTCTTTGGAAATGCTACCGTAGTCATTTTTGAAGAGTACCATGCAACATAAAGGTTTGCAAATGTTCAAAAGTTTGGGATCGGCAAGATTTTTTATGTTTTTGAAAGAAGTCTCTTTTGCTCAGCAAGGCTGCATTTATTTGATTAAAAATACAGTAAAAAAAAATGTAATATTTTAAAATATTATTGCAATTTAAATAATTGTTTTCTGTTTGAGCACATTTTAAAATGTAATTTATTCCTGTGATCAAAGCTGCACAACTTTAAAGGAGATTTTCTCAATGTTTCGATTTTTTTGCTCCTCAGATTCCAGATTTTCAATAGTTGTATCTCGACCAAATATTGTCCTATCCTAACAAACCACACATCAATGGAAAGCTTTCGGATGATGTAGGCTATGCATCTCAATTTCAAAAAATGTACCCATGTGACTGGTTTTGTGGTCCAGGATCACATATTACTTAAAACACTCTTCATTTAACCATCTCACCTCCAGAGACAAAAGGCCTTGTGGATTCTCCTCAGAACACACACGATGCTCAGCGTGAGATGGTGACGTGAGAAGCCCCCTGTGCTTTATTCTCCTGCGGCTCTCACATCTGAGCTGTCAAAGGTCAGCGTCCTCATCCATCAGCCATCGACCGGCCTCCTCCGGTGCGTGTGATCCGGCCCTTCGTGAGATTTCAGAGCAAACCCAAGGTGAGCTGAAGGCTGTTTGAGATAAAACTGAGTGAGCGACTGAGTGTCTGAATCATAACAGCAGGATTGTAATTCTCTCACAAACGACTGCATCGGTTTCAAACCGCATACTAGCTATACACTTTTTTTTAAAGAAAGCAGTATGCATATGATAATGAAATGTTCATGGAAAACTCAGATCATCTACATTTGCCAAAATGTGCAGTATACAACAACGCACACAGTTTATAATTATTATTATATTATTTTTTATGAACCGTTTTGAAGATATATGAACAAACACAAAAACATAAAACAGTCGGCACAACAAAGACACACACACACAAAAAAGCATCCGGATTGCCTCAGTCCGCAAATATATACAAAATAATTATTAATTTTTTTTTTTTTTTTTTTTTTACAATATTCACAATTGTTTTATAATACAGCAAATTCACCACAGGAGATGAAAGTAAATGTTAATCTTCCAAAAGTCCCAAGAGAGGTCCCCATGTGTGCATATAGTTTATAATTAAACTTTTAATTGTTTCTTTTTAAAAATTAGTATGCAGTGAACTATACAGTATTTCAAAAATAGCAGGCAGTGTACAGTGGAAGTATTTATAGCCATATTTGACTGTGACTTCTTTGAATATATTATTCCTAACTCAACTTTTGCAGTCCAATCAAATACTGAGGAACTTTTACACAATAGTGGCGTATAAAAACAAAATAACACATTATAATATAAGCCGGTCACACATTTATCTCTGAGATCAGAACTGGACGCTTGCTTAAACATGCAACATAATGAGGGCATGAGTATGTGAGGAGGAATTATTGATTATTGATGCATATTTCACAGAATACAGCATACAGTGCATTATAACAGGTCAGTTAGTTCCAGTTAATACAGTTTTTAAGCCGTAACAACTCAACACAACATTGTCTATGAATCTACAGCATATGCATCAAACATCGGTCACACACGCGTCATTTACACAGATCTGACCAAACACATGTGATGCTGACCTCATGGTTTTATGATTTAAAACATTTCAAATTGACTAAAAACATCAAAAGGCCTTTAACATCAAGCCTTCGAATAATACAGTTTGATGAATGCAAAGGATGCATACATTAAATAGCAAAAATCCCATTTAATGCACACAATATTTTAGCCATAAATGTTATATTTGAAACCTGAAAATGTGCATCATTGACAAGCCTGCTGTTTGATTTGGGAAACATTTCAATCGTGGTTCAGATCTGTCAATACTTCCACTTTCTGTTTATTCACTGAAATTGAGTCTAACTCTTAAAAACAGGGGCGAACTCATTTGGGAGATTATATTAGTCAAATAAAATAGTTTTTTTTTTTTTGTAAAATGTTTGAATTTGTGATTTAAACTAAAAATATGCATAAAATAAGTTATTACTTGCCTTTCCTCCATTTTGAAAGGGTTCCAACGATGTCACTTCCTGTGTGACACAATTAGAATGTTTCATTTATTTTCTAAGGGGTGCCATCAAGTGCTAACAGAAAAGTGGGATATATATATATATATTCTTTTTTTTTTTTTTTTTTTTTTTTTTTTCATAATTGTTACAGGTTCTATTATGGCAATATACACTACTGTTCAAAAGTTTGGTGCTAGTAATATTTCGTTTTTATTTTTTTATTAAAGATATCAATACTTTAATTTAGAAAGGACACATTAAATTCATCATAAAAAAAAGTAAAAAGAAACATTTACAATGCAAATATTTCAAATAAATTATTATTTTATTCTATTCATCAAATGTTCCTGAAAACAAATTTTTCCATAAGAATATGAAGCAGCACAACTGTTTTCAACATTGATCATAATCATAGATGTTTCTTGAGCATTAAATCAGCTTTCCTGTATAACAGAAGAGAGTCTGCGCTTGCGACGCCAAGGTCATGGGTTCGATTCCCAAGGAAAGCAAGAACTGAGTAACTTGAAATGCAATGTAAGTCGCTTTGGATAAAAGTGTCTGCAAATGTAAATATCAGCATAATAGAATGATTTCTGATGGGATCTGGAGTAATGATGCTCAAATTAGGCTTTTGATAAAAGAATAAATTCATTTTACAGTATATTCACATTGAAAACTGCTATTTTAAATTGTAATAATATTTCACAATATTACTGTTTTTTCTGTGTTTTTGATCACATAAATGCAGCCTTGGTGAGCAGAAAAACCTTACAGACGTCAAACTCCTGAATGGTAATGTATAGCCTATGTATAGATATAGAAACAGTGGCACTGAGAGGTAAATAATTCAGTGTTATTAACAGAAAGCGATAATGAGCCTTAAAAACCCACAGGATCCCAGAGATATGACAGTAAAATGAGGTAAACGGTAAAACATATTTTGGTGAAACAATGACAGTGAAAGTCCTGAAGCTTTGTGCCATTAGCAGACAGCCTGTCACATCTCATCCAGGCCTAAAGTGTGTGTGTGTGTGTGTTGCTCCCACCGGTATTGTGCTCATAATTAAGTGTGATTTCCACTGGCAGAATGATGGAATAAGAATGAGGGGAAAGCATTAATGTTCTCGCTCGTGTCCTCTTCTCATCTCACACTTCCACTGACGGCTGTTTGAGATCTTCTGAACGCTCATTAAGCCCTCGGACACTTTCTCTTCAAATTAAATGGACATTTGAATGTTGTTTTTCCTTCAGATGTTTGATGAGTCACAACCAGGGCCTGTCAAGAAATGTAATGTTTGTTCAGAAAGTTCAATTCACTCCAGATAGAAAATCTAAATATTCTGCTTCCCAATTTTAAAGGTGAAGTGTGTCATTTATGAGCCACAGGGTTATTGTTAATAAAAAAAACTAAAACGAATTTAAAAAAAAAAAAATTATTAAATGAAATAAAGCTGAAATGAATATTAAATATTAGACCAAAAAAAATTACTTAAAACAAATGTTGCAACAAGTTGTAGTACTAAATTACTAAAACTCAAATAAAAAACTTGAAATAAAATAAAAATGCAAACGAAATAAGAAAATATTAATAAATAACAGTATATAAATAATGATAAAATAACAGTCACAGAATGGGCTTTATGCACAGCTGCACTAACTTTAGCCAGCTCCTTTGTTTCCTGTGTGCCATTACTGGACAAACTGATTCATCCAGGTGTGTCTGATTATTGTTGTTGGTCAGGCACACCTGGATTAATCAGTTTGTCCAATAATGGCAGACAGGAAACAAAGGAGCTGGTTAAAGTTCAGGAAGTAGTGCAGCTATGTGCATAAAGCCCATTGCAAATGTGTTCAAACAGATTTTCCAAAGTCTTGATCTCCTATTGGTCGAACAAATGGGTAGCCCCGCCCCCGACTCACATCATTGGTTGAGACATCACATCAAATGTTGCTTGTTGCTTTAAGTTCAGTTTTTTTTAATCAACCGATGGATGCCAGTGTATTTTTATCTGCATTTTAAACTAAAAATGTAAAATTGCATTTGCATTTTAACATTTACCAAAGTGATGCAGAAACCTGTTTTGGAAACAATGCTTTTTAACTGTCCACTTTAAGCCATCAGACATGAAATGAGTCGATAACAAGCACGCCAACTTTCAATCAATCATATAAGGTTTACAGAGCTCTGTCTGGATCATGCGTGCAGTTTCCAGCTGGAGCAATGCGAGTGTGATCTGATCAAAATGAACATGCCAGGAGTGTTAAACAGAGTTATGCATCGTTCAGAACTTACACGATTTTGTTTGATTTCTTTCAATTGTAATTTATGAATTCTTCTTCCTGTCATTTCAATTCAACATTCTGTTGTTCAGTGTTCACACTCATGAATCAAAAAGGAGTCGACTCTTAAATTATGCTATTTTAAAGGTTCCTAATTTTGTTTTATAGTCCTACTATAGGTTTACATACATCCCATAATCCCAATTTTCTCATAATATACACACTTACATCAGCTCTTTTCTTAAAGAGTCTGAAAACAGTTCGTTCGGAGATTCAGTCTCTCTAAACCCCGCCTTATGGCGAGCTACTCTGCTCTGATTGGTCAGACGGCTCAGTCTGCTGTGATTGGTCGAATATATCTGAATTTGAGCTTTTCCTCACAGTGATACTAACAGTAAGTGCAGCAATATGGATTTGCAGCACAGAAAATTTTAGGAGACAATAAATTCATGCACTTTGATCTTTGCAGACCTTCTACATTCAAAGCCAGGTCATGTTTGTAAATGAGAAGATGTTCTCAAACAGTTTACCTGGATAAATAAAGGTAAAAAAAATGCATTACACACTGAAAGGTAATAATCAAAAAAGCTAATTTTTTTAATTACCATTAAATCTACAAAAAATAATCACTTTCAATTTTACCTGGTTTAAACCCCATTTTATTGCTGTAATCTGACATTTCTGAATGAAACTAGACATGAGAAAAATTTTCAATGTCCAATACATTTCTCATGGATAAAATCAAGTCCCGCCCTCATTTTCTCACTAACTGGCAGCCATTTTACTCAGAAACGCATGTTACACAAATAGGCGGTAGATGTATTTTCAAGATGACTTGTTTTCAAATTGTGCGGTCTGGTGTTCTATTTTGCAAATAATAATTAAAAAATACAAAAGCATTTTTGCAGAGGGTATATAATGTATTAAAAAAAAAAAAAAAAAGTGATGATAGACGTGCAAACATACATTCATGTTATTAGTACAAACAAACAAATGACATTTTCACAACAATGACAAAAACAGCTTACACCTGAAAAGTGCTTTGTTAAAAAACTTGAGAAATTAAGTTACAAAAAATAGTAATAAAAAAAAACCTTAAAAAGCACCTGCTTCTGTTTTAAATAACGAGACAATATAAAATAGTCTTGATGCTACATGACCCTCATGATTCACACAGAACATCAGCAGGGCTGAGATACAGTCGTTACACACACTTCAACAGCTCAAAGCACCAGATACTTCTGTCATCATGACCCTGAACACACTCTCCAGAGTTCAGCCGTACGCCAGAAATGAGTCGAGGAAGCTTCACTTAAACTCAGTCCTGACTGGGAAGTTTACGTTTTGCTCTTTCGGATTTTGGTGTCTGTTGGTCTTTAAATCTATATATAAAAATTTGGTCCCACACAGATTTTCATGTATATGTATATGTTTTTTTTTATAATAATGATATATCAAAGCAATTTAAATAAATAAATAAGATGCCATGCTTTTAAAATATACTAAAATAACTGGAAGCTCCAAAATCAGGCCTTTTTTTGGATGCAGAAGCAAGACGGCTGACAAATAGAGAACATTAAATGACTAAGCACTAACTCATTAGAATAAAAATAAAATAGTGGTTGGCAACACTGACATGAGTTACTTTTTGTATTTTAAGGCAACTGTGGATACAAGATTCACATGGTTAGTGGTCCTAATAAAGAAAAAAAAAGATTTTGTTAACATTTACTCTCACATGTCATTTGCATGAAAAAAAAATTAAGTTCAAGATTTTGCATTCCAGCAAAAGTGTATGGGACTAAAAATGCACCTTAGAGTCGTAAATGCTTTAGGAATGACGAGTAAATGCACCGATAACTTTATTTTTGAGATGATCTATTCCCTTTAAGTGCTAGAGCTCAGTGCAACATAATAGTATATGGACAACATCAACATAAAACTCACAAACCAGAGACGCTGGACACAATATAAATATAGTTCATGAGTGTTCAGATGTCCCAGCTGTCACTGAAGTAATGCTCCTCTTCTGCTTCATCTTCACCCTGTTCTTCTTCCACATCACTGAACTGATCTTCATCCTCTTCCTCCTCCGTCAGCTGTGACAGCATGCTTTGAAGAGCGGCCTTCACTTCTTGAACCTCTTTCTCTAAGGACAGTGGACATTAGAGTTAAAGAAGACATTCACACACTATCAGATCACTAGTAGTCACAGAATCCATAATACAGTTTCATCTGAAGAATGATAGACTGACACTCGCATAAGCAATTCAAATGAAAGACATTTAACAGTCTGCAAAAGAAAAACCAAATCTGTCGCAAATCTACTAACAAAATTCACCATCAGAAGTTTATCTGAGATCTCTTATTTTGATCAAAAATAATGGAATAATGCATGGCTGGAAATAAAATGACAATAATGCATTATTTTTGGTAAATAATTAGTTTTAAAAGTTTTTTTTCTCAATTAAGCTTCCATTAGTAGTTCTGTGTAAACAATTATACAAGTGAAACTCAAAAAATGAGAATATTGTGAAAAGGTTTTCATAAACTGTAAGCAATAATCATCAAAATTATAACAAATAAAGGCTTAAATATCTTTTGCACCATATTCTAATTTTTCCAGTTTCACCGGTATATATAATTTATATATATAATAAATTATAAAAATGTAGGCCTACTTTAAATAAAAGTATCTCTATATATTTTTTTATTTTATATAATGGTATATGTATGGTACATGGTATATGCACTATCACAATATTTATATTAAAATAAAATAATTGATTTGTAAAAATTATTTTACCCAACATTAATAAGTGTGGGACAAAACCTAATTCTCGAGCCAGTTCACAACATTCTCCCGTTACACAAAGCACGATCACGACCCATCTTAGAAAGACTTTCATTATGTTTGTCCCGACACCGATATCACAATTATATGATCCCACCGGTCGTCCCTCTCCACTTATAACTCAAAAGCTCAGTTCATCTCCTGACGGACCCGCTCACTTCAAGCAATCTCGCCTAAATAATTCATGCTCATCTTATGAGGAGGAGAGACCCTCATCAGCGCTGGATTGTTTAACTGGTCGGAGTGGGACCGAGTGTCCGGTATAAGTGGCGAATCAAAGGCACTCTTGTGGCAGATGGGGCCTGACGGGCACGTTTTGCTCTCCAAATGGCCCCAGATTGTCCTCATTCATAATTAACCAGCCGTTAAAGAGCGCTTCATGAATTATGAAAGAGGATGGGTAAGATCTCCCTCCGGCTGAAGGGACGGATCTAATGAAGTTCCTCAGGCTCAAACCTCGGCTTATAATGTGTTTATCTGCTCATCGTCTGCTCATCCAGTGCAATCACACACGCTTCACGTGTTTCTCCAGTTACTGTTTTTATCATGTTTACATGCACATTAATAACTCACAACAAACCTGTTGTTCGGGTTTACATGCGAATCAATAACCTGACAATGCAAGTAAACCGCATTTACAAGACTTCATTAATAAATCAGGTTATTTCCCAGTAGTGATGTCAAAACTAGGGATTCACTGATAAAAATATTTTGGCCGATACCGATAATTATTTATATTTGAAAGCCGATAACCAATATATTGGGCGATAAATGTACATTTTTTATATAATTTTTGAGAGCCTGATTACCAAAACAAAAGTCTCATCATTAAACGCCATGTCCTTACCACACAATTATAATGTTTTCATTATAATATTATATAATTTATATTACAGACTTGCGTTTGTTGCACTTAACTGTATTTTCCTTTTCAAAGTGATTTTAATCATATTTCAAGCTATTTGAAAACATGATGTTGAACAGTGCGCATCTGAAGTGTCTCAGCTTGAGAAAATAATAGATTATTTATCAGCTTTAATTTTTTTAGCTTGTTTGCTGTACAGTTTGTCACACAGCAGCTTTTAGGCATTTTTCTGTCTTTAGTTAGAAGCAAGAAATGACAAGGAGGCAGCCTCTCGCAATGCAGAGTCAATGGAGACGGTTGGATTGTTTTCCCCCCCAGTGTGGGCGTGGCCTAAATACGCTCTGTCTCTATATGCCGATTTTATGGCGGTCAAATGCACTCGGGCGCCGCATGATTAACATCGCGCAACATCAGCATCACACCTGCACACGCACATGTAGGAAACCTGGTGAATTCACGGCCGTTTCACACCGCAAGCGTGAGCAGAGCGTATTTTCCCGGCGTGCATTATAATAATAATAATAATAATAACCTTTATTTTCTATAGCGCCTTTAAATGTAGATCTCAAAGCGCTGTACAAAAACAATTAAAAATACAAAGATACACCACACAAATAAACATAATACACTGTAAAACAGACATAAAAACAAATCAATTAAAAGCTAACCTAAAAAAATAAGTCTTAAGCTTAGACTTAAAAATACCAAGAGATTTAGCTTGCCTAATCTCAATCGGTAAAGAATTCCAGAGTTTTGGAGCCAATGAAGAAAACGCCCTGTCTCCAATTGTTTTTAAACGAGTTGAGGGAACAGTTAAAAGAGCAGTTTCCGAAGAACGAAGATTACGTTTTGGAGAATATGGAATTAAAAGCTCGGTCAAGTATTCAGGTGCCAAACCATGTAGTGACTTGTATGTAAGCATTACAATTTTAAAATCCACCCTAAAACGAATGGGAAGCCAGTGCAACGACTCCAAAACGGGAGTAATATGGTCACGTATATTACATCTAGAAATGATTAATCAATGAGTGCGTTCACACCGCGAGCAGGAGCGTCACGTGAGCAGTGAATTACACTCAATTACAGTGAAAGCACACTTTTGATGGACAAAAAAGTGTCCATGTCTAGTGTGTTTTAACAAGAACTGGAGTAGGCTATGTCAGAAAAGAAAATGAAGACTCAAAAATATTTATAGAAAATTTACCCATTTTGTTGTTGTTATTATTCAGTTTGGGTAAAAGTATATGGTGTTTTATAAAAAAAACTTTTTTTTAAAATAGAAAATAAATATTTGTGTGTGCTGTAAAGTGGTTAAAAAAAATAAAATCGGTATCGGCAGGTCAAACTCAATGAGAAATCAGAATCGGCCTAGAAAATTGTAATGGTGCATCTCTAGTTCCTGTCACATATCACACACGCGCACTTCAATAAGCCGTCAGAAAGCAGGTTTATGTGTTTACATGCTGGGTGAAATCAGCTCAAATCTAGCTGTGACTATGCTTGATGCGTTTATGACTTTACCCCGATAAGCATATTCGGCTTATTAAGAATGATCAGGGTAAGAACGTGCATGTAAACATCATACACATTAATCATAAAATAACGCCTATAGATGTCTGTCTAATGTAAAACCTTGATCCTGAAGCAGAACCAGATCAAATCAATCTCCTCTGTATTGTTTCCTCTCAGTGAAAGCAAAGCACGGATCCACTCGGCACACAGGTGGGCAGAAATATGAAGATGTCAGAGCGATGACAGCGCACTATGTCATAACCTTCCCTTCATCTCACGCTTTAATCTCACCGGAGAGTGACGGGCGGACTAGGCTCTCTCCATTCCCCTTTTCCCTGTCTGTCGCTTCCTTTCAACCTTTGCTGAGCTCAGAATTTCTCTAATGACTAAAAGCAGTTCCTTTTCTTATCCCTCATATTCAATAGCTCTCAAAAAAAGAAAAGAAATGGCCAGTGATGCATTGAGGATTCTCCTTAAAGGGTAACTAAACCCCTGGTCAGAGCCTGACTCCACCCACTGGCAATATTTGAAAAATGCTGGAAAAGTGGGCAGAGCCCAACGGACGAACCGAGGGCGGGGCTGAGCGGGTGATTGACAGACCCGCAGTGACTGACAGCTGCTGTCAGACTCGCTAAGATGGAGAGTGACGCAAGTAGCTTTGCAACAGAGCGGTCATTTAAAGTTGAGGACTTTTCTCACCTGAAGTGGAGGAATTGTCTGTGGACACAGAGCTAAAATCATATCAATTCGAGCCGCTAGCTCAAACTGCGGTGTCGCATCGCATTAACTCCCGCCTCGCGATCGGCATCCGACGATGCTAGCGAAGCAGCCGCGCTAGAGAGAATGGGTCCAGTATCTGAGTGGATTATTATTACTATTGACCTCCGTTAAGCATATTTTGCCGCTATGTGAAAAAAAATATCCAGCAAAACGCGCCGGCGGTTGTGGAGTCCATGCAGGAAGAGCAGCGTTTGGCACACAAGTGCATGTAAACACTGGCGCCTAATTTCTAAGTCTGGTGGGAAGTTATACAGTCCAGCAGTGCTGTTGCAACCGGCAACACTACACCTATACCATCCTAACCACTGTACTAAATACAGATAAAGCTAATGCTAAAAATCTACACTATCCTAACTGATGCAATACTATGCTAACGTTACTAACTAACTATGCTTCTAACAACACTAACAACTATGCTAAATAACTACCTATAGGCTACACAAAATAATCTAAATAACTATAAATGCTATGCTAACTAGATGCTAAAATACGCTACCCTGGTCGTTTTCAAAACTTGTAATTCCAATTTCCAGCTCCTGACTTGCTCTGGTGTTGACGGAACCAGATGCTTTTATACCAGGGGCTGCCGCAGGGGCGTGGTGAGCTCGCAGCGTCAGAGAGTACCCTACGTCAGAGAGTACCCCTACTTCAGGAGATTCCGTTTAACCTGAAGAGGGCAGCACTCAGACGTTTTTACACCATTTATTTTAAAATTAAAACACTTTATACTCAAATGTTAAAAAATGTACTCGAATCAATGAACAGCATTTATGAAGCTCCATTCGTACAGATCATTAACTAAAAAAAGTTGGTTTAGTGTTTAGTTACCCTTTAATTCCTGTCCAGAAGAGAGCATCATGTGGTGTCGAACGAGACGGAGTGTTAAAGCGTCACATTAAGGGCTCTAATGAGCGTGTGAGACGTGTTCCTGCGGCTGTAAGTGACGGAGGAATGATGGAGTCATTTCTTCTCCAGTCCAACTGAGAACATGAGAATGAAGCGCACAGATCATTCCAGTCTGACAACCAATACGAGTGACCTGAAGAAACCCACAAGGACACATCCGTAACGAGTGCAGAATAATGAGTTCAGGTTTCTAGGGGCATTGCTAGATTGCTCAAGGTGGTTGCTATGGCATTGTTAAGGTGCTCTGAGTGGTTGCTAGGGCGTTACTAGGGTGGATCCGATCGTGAAAAGACCAGGTGTTCCGAAAATGCTTTCGAGATGGATTTAAATCCGATCACACAAATCACTTCAGGAGGTGGTCTGAGACACATTGCACACACACACACACACACACACACACACGCACACACGCACACGCACACACACACACACACACACACACACACACACACACACACACACACACACACACACACACCATTATAGTAATAAATGTTCCTATAAACGCTCCTATCTCAGTGTTGTTGTTAAATTGAGGATGTTTTCAGCAAACAGTTTGCTTCGTACATTCAGATTAACGAGTTAAACAGGACAAATGTTATACAACTGACCTGTGTATATGCATTTTAAACACATTGGGCCCTATCTTACACCCAGCGCAATTGACTTTGTACACCGACGCATGTATCATTCCTATTTTGCACCCGCGCACAGCGGACTTTTCCCTCCACAGACGCACGTCGGTAAATTAGGGAATGAACTTGCGCTCGCGGGGGCGGTTCAGAGAAAAGAGGAGTGTGTTCCGGCGCAAACGATTCCGCCACTGACCAGGAAAAACCTATTCTAAAGACAGTGGCGCGTTGCGCGTTAGTCAGATGCTATTTTAAGGGCGCGTGCTTGGCCATTATGTAGCGTGTGAACAACACACACACTTTGATTCTCTCATCTAAACAGACGCAGCAGTTTTCATTTTTGCACATCATACATTATTATAAGGAAAAATATTAACACACGAGGGAAATCATTGTTGTGTCCATGAAGATGTGAAAAAAAATCTATCTAGATTAAAAAATAAATAAATCTAGATTACACATTTACCCAAATTATACGCCTGTTTAACCGAAGCTAATTTGTGTGGTTTCTCCATCATCCCCAATGTCACTTCTCTGTGTTTTACGGCCCTGACGAGAACTTCGGTCTCCTCGGCTGTGAACGCTCCTGGCGTGCGCCGGCAAACCCGCCGTTATAATAGCAATCCGCCGCGGAACAAGCACGCCGGCTCTTAAAGGGAATGTGAGAGGACGCTCTGATTGGTTTATTTCACGTTACGCCCCAAACCACACCTATGAGTAATGAAGCGACTTCAGACACACACATTTTAGATTTGCGTCGGGCGCAAGAGGCATATATCCCGCCGGTATAATAGCAACAGCGCCCAGGATCCGCCCACAAAGTTACTTGCGCTTTGACACTTAAAATAGGGCCTAGAATGTTCTTCGTCTATGCAATAAGTGCACATTCTGAATGAGTGTGGTTTTATAGCGTATTCAACAGCTAAAAATTACTGGCCAAAATTACGATTTAAAATCTGTCAGAGCCAGAAATGTATCTTCACATTTTCATATTACAGGTAGACTACTTTCTTCACCCTGATGACAGCGCTACTGCAACATGCATGCTTTCATTGACGTGTACATTCAATTTGAATATAGCACGGGAATTGAAGATAGGATTTATATCCATTTTGAGGCAAGTGTAAATAGTGTAAATCTATCCCTATCAGTAAAAAAACTCGTAGCATGCACAGACATGCACGCACACCTAGCTTTGTAAGGATATGAGTGAGGTCCTTGTCGTGGTTGTCTATGGCGGACTGAAGCTGGTCTTCCAGGTAATGCAGTCGGTTACTGATGAGTTCACAGCGCTCCGTCAGCTCTGACGTCTCTCCACACAGATCCTGAGACACAAAACACATCCACAGTCAGCAGGAGATCATTAAACCTGCAAAACACTGTTGCTCACACACATCTTTAGCTGGTCAAGTGTGGCCAAGGCCTAAAATTAACACTCGCCAAGAGCCAAATGAGAGTAAAATTGTTGTTGGCGAATATATGAAACGTTCATATCAATCAAAGGATGTATTTCTTAACATTAGTTAATGCACTGTGAACTAACATGAACAAACAATGAACAGCTGTATTTTTATTAACTAACATTAACAAAGATTAATAAATACTGTAACAAATGTATTGATCATTGTTAGTTCATGTTAGCTGATGTTAACTAATGAACCTCAGTGTAAAGTGTTACTATGCTTTGTAAACATAAACAAGGGATAAAATAGATTGCGATGCTTTCCATATGATCTTTTTACAAGCAACTGAGAAAAGCGTGCGCTAACGGGGTCAGTCATGAAAAATAGTGAATCTCTATTTGCAAATCGTAAACATAGTGAAGCATAAAATGCTTCCCCAAGCTCCTCTTCCCCAAGACTCCTGACCTGACAGCGTGACAGTGATGCTCTAATGACTTCACTCAACAGTTTAGCATGAGGCAGGTAACTGGGACAGGTCCACACGGCCGGGTCTGTCCCAATTCCATCAAACCGTGATTCAGTGTTTTCCTCCTGTGCTCAGAGTCAGAGAGTGTCTCACGCCGTGTCCTGACTACACGATAAATGCCTCTTTTTCATGTTAATCCAGAGTTAATCAGAGAATCTGTAAAAGCAACACTGAATTTGATTATGTACTTATGAACATTAAATTCACCTCAGATCTTGAAATTAAACCAATAGAAACAAGAACGTGAACAAACAAGTGTATTCTTTGACAAAGATTGTTTTAGTAACTCAGTAGCCTATGTATTTTTAATAATGTTTAAATGGTGTAATATTTATTAATTTGATTATGTACTTATCCATTTTCTTGCGAGTGCCGCCAAGATTACTCTCTGGTGCCGTGCACTCGCCACGAGACTCCGCCCACACGCTGTTCTCATTGGCTGTGCACTCGCCGTGAGACTCCGCCCACACGCTGTTCTGATTGGCTGTGGGTTTTAATTGATTTTGACGCATCTCGCAGTCATGTCGCGTCTAGTGTGGACCGTGTTACATAAGATAAGGTTCCAGCGCGACGTCGCAGAAAAATAGAAACAGTTTCTAAAATAGAATCGTCGCGTGTTGCCGCCGCGGCTGGTCAGGAGAAAAACTCTGATTAACATGGAAAATATACCATATTATAATAAATATGATATTTTTTCACGCGTCGCGGCTAGGACATGGTGGTCAACTGACACCGTGTCCTAACCAGACGCGATGCGATAAGATTCCAGTGACAAATAATTTGTCTGTCCACACTAGACGCGACTGTGAGATGCGTCAAAATCAATCAAAACCCACAGCCAATCAGAACAGCGTGTGGGCGGAGTCTCGCGGCGAGTGCACAGCCAATCAGAACAGCGTGTGGGCGGAGTCTCACGGCGAGTGCACAGCCAATCAGAACAGCGTGTGGGCGGAGTCTCGTGGCGAGTGCACAGCCAATCAGAACAGCGTGTGGGCGGAGTCTCACGGCGAGTGCACAGCCAATCAGAACAGCGTGTGGGCGGAGTCTCGTGGCGAGTGCACAGCCAATCAGAACAGCGTGTGGGCGGAGTCTCACGGCGAGTGCACAGCCAATCAGAACAGCGTGTGGGCGGAGTCTCGTGGCGAGTGCACAGCCAATCAGAACAGCGTGTGGGCGGAGTCTCGTGGCGAGTGCACGGCACCAGAGAGTTATCTTGGCGGCACTCGCAAGAAAATGGATAAGTACATAATCAAATTCACAAATATTACACCATTTAAACATTATTAAAAATACATAGGCTACTGAGTTACTAAAACAATCTTTGTCAAAGAATACACTTGTTTGTTCACAGTTTGAACGTTCTTGTTTCTATTGGTTTCATTTCAAGATCTGAGGTGAATTATCCAGTGTTGCTTTTACAGCTACAAAGCTGGAGCACTAAATGATACATTTAAATGATGCTTTTAACATTAAATAAAGCACATAAACTGTACCTGAGATTATCATTGCCACACTTTGTGTTTGTTGATAGAATAATAGCATCGTCGCGTGTCGCCGCCGTGGCTGGTTAGGACAAAAACTCTGATTAACATGGAAAAGAGGCATTTTATCGCGCATAACGGCTAGGACACGGTGCTAAGGTGGTCGACTGACTCACGTCCGCTCGTTTCTCTCAGGAACGGCCTCGTGTCGACTGTAATGAGGTCTTGGTCTATTTTTAGACCCACCACACCAGCTAATGAAACACCTTTTATAGATGCTAACATCACACTGGGCGAATTAAAACACTTTTGAATGAGGCTGGGCTGGAGTCTCCGGGGACAGATTCAAGAACAACAGACACAGAAAACTGTGAAATACAGTTATTGAGACCTAATGGAAATCACTCTGGGCGTATGTTTTTAAAGGTCACCACAATCTCTTTATTATAGCGTCTAAAAGGACTGCATATAGACTGCAAGAATTGCACCTTTGTGATAATCATGAGAGGCATATTACTCAAGAAATCGTTCATGAAGGGAAGACCAATATAATTCTGATCATAGCAAACACACCCTCAAGTTGCTACAAACCTGCATGAAGTTCTTTCTTCTGTAAAAACCTATATTAATATCTTGTGCTGAACATAGAAAAATATATTTTGAAGAATGTCGGTAACCAAACAGTTGCTGGTCCGCATTGACTTCCATTGCATAGAGAAAAAAGATACTATGGAAGTCAACAGGGGACCAAACACTGTTTGGTTAATAACATTCCTCAAAATATATTTTTCTATGTTCAAAACAACTAGTTTTTTTTTTTTTTTTTACAAATGCATCCCAAATGTTCGATTTCGGCCCAGAATTTTTATTTCGGGGCATCACTTGTTAATGTGATTGTTTAGATCAGAATTAAAGAATCCTTCCGATTATAAATCTCGAAAAAAAAAAATAATATCGTCCAAAAGTTCATATATTTCAGTAATTCAACTTAAAGGGTGAAACTAATATATTATATAGACTCATTACATGCAAAGTGAGATATTTCAAGCCTTTATTTGTTGATTATTTGATGATTATGGCTTACAGCTTATGAAAACCTTTTCACAATATTCTAATTTTGAATTTGGGGTTTTCATAAGCTGTAAACCATAATCATCAAAATGATAACAAATAAAGGCTTGAAATATCTCACTTTGCATGTAATGAGTCTATATAATATATTAGTTTCACCTTTTAAGTTGAATTACTGAAATAAATGAACTTTTGCACCATATTCTAATTTTCACCTGTATAAATATTATTATGATTACATGTTCATTTATATGAGGGCATTTATTATGCTTGTTTATTTTTTACTTACCCCCCTCCCCCCCCCCATTTAATTCTGTAACAATCTAATGATTGTACAAGATGCTTGTGCTTTTCTTTAATAATAAAAAAAACAAATTAAAAAAATCATTCTGAATGATTGAATGAACCCTATGAGCTTCTTTCTTACAAGTGATAAAAAAAATGGGTGGAAAAATGACTAAATGCACCGTAAAAAAAGAGCCCACACTACTTAAAAAGTAATATTCTGAAACAACTTGATAACATTGTGTGTCTTTAACAACACAGAGTAAACCCTGAGATGACAGACTGAAGTTTTCCACTCACCTCAGGAGACTCGTCCTCCAAACAGAAGAGAAACTCCTCTAATTTCTGCAAGAGACAGGAGGACGAATGATTCACTTTAGCCGAAGATTAAAACAAAACAATAAACCTCATCTATTATTAAAAAGCACTCAGCGCACTGACATTACGGGAAGTGCGCAATAACTCGTCATTACGGCTGACAAGAAGAAAAATAATTGAATGGGTTCGGCCCATCTGTGTGGTAATGATTGCATTCAGGATCTGTGTGCTAAAGCAGACAATAATTAGCACAGCGGCAGATATATTAGCCCGACCTCAGTAGAACACATTACAGCTTCATTTCTCATAGATTTGGATTTAAACGTCACAATATTAATTATCATCTCCTGTCAGCAGGGAGCAATATTAAAGTGCCCATAGCAGACCACTGCCTCTTTTATTAGATTCTGACTTGGTTTAAAATCATATTTAGTTTGTCAGAAAGTCATTGGTATATTTGCCAAAGAAATATATTCTTAAGAAACATAGCACTGAAAAAAAAGTATACAGACTTATATAAAAATAAAAGTGCGTCCAATAGCACAAATACAATAATAATGAAATTTGTAAATTATTATAGTAAATAAAAATAATTCATATTTATATATATTTAATATCATTTTTTACTTTATATATATATATATATATATAAATTAATATATATATATATATAGTACTAAATTAATATATATATATGTGTGTGTGTGTGTGTGTGTGTGTGTAAGTGAGTGAGTGTGTTAATATCACATGTGTGAGTGTATAATGGCATAAATAATACATTATAATAAATAAAATATATACAAATGATACCATTCATCAATTATAGTAAATAATAACAATAATAATAACAATTAAATATTTAATTAATATTTAATTTATTTAAATATTTTACAATATTTAATTATCATAATTAATTATTTAGCTTAATTCATTAATATCATATTACATTATATTCAATTACATTATTGAATCTTATTTACAGTAATAAATATATAAGTACAAGAGTGTCCAATAGATAATAGTCCAATAATAATAATATAATAGTAATAATGATAATAATAAAATACTTAATTGTGTAATATATTTAAATATGTTGCACTATTTAATAACAATACTTATACAATGTTATTATTATTGTATTATATTTTTTTGCAAGAGTGTCCAACAGATAATAGTCCAATAAATAATAATACTAATAATATATTTAATTATGTAATTTACAATATTTAATAATGATAACAATACTTATTATTATTGTATTACATTATATTTAATTATATTATTATTGAATATTATTTAAATGTTTTAATTAATTTGCAATGAATAATAATCATACTGTTATTATATTCATATTTATTGGATTTTTCTATAAATAATATGCATATAGCATCAATAATATGCTGTGCAGGCTCCTCACCTTCAGTCCTGGAGGAGTGTTAGGAGGAGTGGCTGATCTTCAACAGACAAAGACAAAGACAGAAAGAGAAAGAGAAGACACAGCCATGCACTTAGAGACAATAGAGCCCCGCTGAGCCGGAAGATATTACAACCAGTTAGAGAAAGTTATGAACAAGAAGGGCAGAAGACGAAGACGAAGAAGAAAAGAGTGGAAATTAGAGTCATTCAGAAAATGGATGGTTTTTATGGAAATGAAAGGAGTCGAGGGAACAGGGTTTCTATTTGTAGACGTTTCTCATTTTGTCTTTGGTAAAGAACAAGTCATTTTCCAGTGTGAGTTTGCTGGACTCTCCAGGTTAAAATCACCCCAAGATGACGTGCATATGCACAATTGTCCAAACTATACAAATTATGTTCATTATCACACTAACAAAAAAAAAAAGTATCATGGTTTTGATCACAGTGCCATGCCATTATTATTAATACCATCACTGCTGTTTAACATTAACCCTATAAAGCCTACTGTATCATATTTGATATGAATATTTCTATTTATATGAATATGATATGAAAAGGCCTCTAAATTATCAATATGATCAAACAATCTACTACATGCCTTCTGCCGTTTGATTGATATTTACACTTTTTTTGCAAGTAAAGTCTTTTTGCTGTGAAATCTTCACTGATTTTTATCAAGTAAACGTGAATTGTTAGTAATATTTCAAGATGAACACTTACTGGACTGAATAACTTATTATCCATACATAATTGTTTTGAAAAATTTAAGTATTGAATATGATCATCAGATTTATTTGTTCATCTCTCAATCATCGTTATAATGTTGCATTATGTTTGATCATAAAACCAACCATTTAAATACCATCTTACTAAGACATATTATTGTCAGATAAAGTGATGACTGATATTTCTATAATTTTACGCAAGTATTTGCTATAATGTTATAAAGACCTCAATGATTGACATTACAGGCAATAGAATTTCATCTTACTTTGTGGCCAAAATAAATATCAGCATCTGCACCAGTTTGGGCCTCGGAATAAAATTGAGCCATTTTCATCCATATTTATATCATACTATTGACATAGATTTTGTCTAAAGGTTCAACAAACGGTTCCATGAAAAAAATTTTTTATTGGACTATTATTTCATATGTAAATCAACTGGAGTGGCCTATAGTAAAGTCAGTATAAAAAATACATAATTTCAGAGGTTAAAAATTTTGATGAAAGTTTACAAAGACAATTCTTTTAGACCATGAACATTAAAGGGGTGGTTGACCACAACAAACGGCTGGTAGGAACTACACGACATTCCTCCCGGGTTAGTGACACCACTAACCCTAAAATTTACATAAACCCCGCCCCCGGAACGCGATTTATAGATTATCAAGACAGAATATGCTAATCAATGACTAGAAGATATTTAACTCCACATAAACTACATAAATTCATCAACTATCCATTCAGAAATGTCCTGTTGCTTCTACATACTCTTCTTCTTGAGTCTCTCCATCTTTGTCTGACTCCGGTTTGAACATAAAAGGCTGAACAGTTTCTGAAATTTTCAGTGCATGTGTGTGTGAGGCAATCAGAGTTGCAAACACACAAGCTCTTGAAGCTCCGCCCCCTGTGCCGGGAGCAGCCGCTCATTTGCATTTAAAGGGACAGACACAATAACTGCGTGTTTTTGCTCACCCTCAAAAAGTGACAATTTGAACATGATATATAAAAATATCTGTGGAGTATTTTGAGCTAACACACACACACACACACACTGGGCACATCAGAGACTTTTTTTACATCTTGTGAAAAGGGCGTTATAGGACCTCTTTAAAGAAAGCAAATTTTGATGTTTCATGTTTGATTGTTATAAAAGCACAATGGTGTGTGTGTGTGTGTGTGTGTGTGTGTGTGTGTGTGTGTGTGTGTCTTTACCTTCATGAACTCTGAGTGCTGTAGATCAGCCTGAGGACACCAGCGTCCCCCTAGAGCCGTCAACATGGCAGAGTCCGCCTCCTCTTCAGTGATCAACAGAACATCTGGACCGGATCCAGGCGTGGAGGGGAGATCCTCCGCTTCTGAGGCGCTGGGCTGATCCAGGACTTTCAGGAGAAGATGACAAGCCTCCAAATCTGCCTCACAAATGTGTTCCAGCGCTGGACATCCACAGCTACAGTCAGAAATACAATAAATTACACTTGCTTTGACGCTTTACCTTTAAATTCAATGATATTTAGAAAAGTTTAAGTCTGAATTAAGTGCATTGGGGGTGAGTGTAACTAAGGACACATCTCTAAAACAGAGGAACTTAATTTATCTGAGCTCATGTCAACGCTGATGTATCAAACTATTGGAGTCTTTCCATTAGTCCGTGAATGTTTATGAAAAATAAGACTGAAAGTGCATGTATATTCATGAAATTAGACATTTCTTCTTTGCCAGTGGCTTTGCAGTGTCTTTGAACTATACGTTTTTTAGACGCAAGGCAGAGAAGATGCTCCACTTTTAATATTAGATGTCCACTAAAGTTAGTTTGTTTTTTAAAATAAATTAATACTTGTATTTTGCAAGGACACACTGAACTGATCAAAAGTGACAGTAAAGACATTTATGTAATGTTACAAATATTTATATTTCAAATAAATGTTGTTCTTTTGAACTTTCTGTTCATCAAAAGTTCATCCACATAAATATGAACCAGCACGACAGTTTTCGACATTGATAATAATCATAAATGTCTCTTGAGCATCAGATCATCATATTATACTGATTTCTGAAGGATCATGTGACACTGTTACGTGGATAGCAGATGAACCCAAGCGCAGACTGTATGCAACACACAACGTTTAATTAAAGACAAAAGCAGGGAAAAACAAAACCCACGAGGGGGCAAAACAAGACAGGACAATGGAGACTAACTAGACTGAGACTGTGACAGATAACTACAAGTAAACAAACAACTAATACAGGCAATAGCGCAACAGAACAACAGCTCTTGACAAGATACTCAGACAAAGGTTTGACATGGATTAACAATGAACCGACACAGGACAGCAAACACAAGGGGATTAAATAGGGAGACTAATGATAACAAAACAGGTGACACAGGTAAAGCAATAATGACAAAACGAGGATAACAAGGAGGGCGGGGCTAGAAGACGAGACAACACAAGCACATGGCCCAACAAGGCCATGTGCTTGCACATTAAACATGGGTCTGTCATGATCCTGCCTCAAGACTTAAAGAAAGACAAGGACTAGAAGGCAGAATCATGACAGACACTGAAGACTGGAGTAATGATGCTGAAAATTCAGCTTTGATCACAGGAATAAATTACATTTGAACATATTCACACAGAAAACTGTTATTTTGAATTGTAATAATATTTCACAATATTAATGTTTTCAAAAAAAATGCAGCCTTAATGAACACTTCTTTCAAAAACATTAAACAAACTCATAATAACCGTAGAGTATAAAAAACAAGATTGCATGAGCAACTATCCAACGAGAAAAAACCTGGTGTGAATAATCCGATTCGAGAACATTTAAGAGAACCGTTCAGAGCTAGAAGGTATATCATTTAATGTCATTTAATTGCTACAGGGCTCCAGACTAACTTTTTCACTGGTTGCACTGGTGCTACCAACTGGTCGCACCAGCACATGATTTGGTCGCACCTTTTTTTTTCTTTTTTTTTTTTGCTACAACATAGATTAATCAATGCATGCTGATGAATAGTTGTCTCAATCTTTTCAATTTATTATGACTTATAGTCCATTAGGAATTCAGGAAATGTAGGAATTATACTTCCTGGTTTTCAATAAGCCAGCTTGAGTTGAGCATTCTGTTCACTGTACATCCACACAAAACCATCAATTATGGTTGACTTTTTAATGTTGTATTTATATTTGAATGCCGTTATCACACTTGCCTAATTTGCCAATAAAGCAGTTTTATTGATTGCAATAAAGACTTGAAGCTAATGTGAATGTTGGAATAAGAAACGCGACGCCTGTAATTGGGCACACGCAAAAAATGTTCAGCACTTCAAATGTCATTTTTAACGTGATGACCAAAAACTATAAATATATACCAATAGATATTATAAAATCACTAGGTTTAAAAATAAACGGTCAAAGTGAAGTATCAGGTATTCAGAAAAGTCTCATGAAAAACAATAACTGTCAGTCAGTGCAGCGCTGCTGATTTCAGCACACTTGTGAAAACTCTAGTTTTGTTCAATAAAATTAAAGTACTCACTAATCTTTTTTATTTCCAAACGAAAGTGTGAATGATGATCGAATTTAGCTGAGGAACACGTCTCAGAATGTCATACATTCAATGAGGACCTCAATGTCATACATGTCACTATATAAAGACACTAAAGCTCCCTTCTGTTTCCTACAGTCCATGAAACTCTTCTGTGGGCAAACTCATACGGAGAGGATGATAATTACGGTCTTCACACCCACTGTCTCCAGAGACAGACCGCTTCCTAAAGCGACAACACACAGCGCTGTACTCTCTCCAGAAACCCCATCAAACCTCTTTGATCCTCCCGGTGGCTTTATTCAGCGGCCACACAAACCTACAGAGGTTCATTTACAAGTTTGTGTTTGGTTGCATGCATCATGAAGGCCAGAGAAAGTAAAGTACATGTGCATAAAGGATCTCTCCATGACTCACAATGGAATCCAGTAGAATTCAACAAGTTAGAACAACAGAAATTGATGTTAGAATATTGATAATGTTGGATCCCAAATGAATTTGACGTTAGAATGTTGCTAAATGTTCAATGTCATTAGAATTTAACGTGTTAGAATGCTGTTAAAATGTTGGATTCTAACATAATTTAATGTGTTATAATGTTGGAATACAATATAAATTGATGCTAGAATGTTGTTAATATTGGATTCCAATAGAATTTGACGTTAGAATGTTGTTAAAATGATGGATTCCAATAGAATTTGACGTGTTAGAATGTTGCTAAATGTTGAATGTTATTAGAATTTGATGTGTTTGAATGCTGTTAAAATGTTGAATTTTAGTAGAATTTGACATTAGAATGTGGCTAAATTGTTGGATTCCAATAGAATTTGACATGCTAGATTGTTGCTAAATGTTCAATGTCAATAAAATAAGACGTGCTAGAATGCTGCTAAAATGTTGGATCCCAATAGAATTTGAAGTTAGAATTTGAAGTGAAAAATGTTGTTTTATAAGAATTGCTCTTTTCATACATAATGACCAAAGGCTCCAAAATGACCAAAAAAAAAGGTACTTTTAGGCGCTTTTTTATTTTATTCCTGAAAGCTTGACAGAGTCATTCCCCATCTACGTTCAAAAAATGAAAACCGAGCAATCCCACCAGAAGAAAGAAAGTCATACGGGTTTGAAATGCGAGTGAGCAAATGGAATATTTTCATTTTTTGGGCGAGCTATTCTTTTTATATTCCCATTTGTGCCACAGGAAAGAGAGAGAGCTGGAGAGTTTGGTCCATTTATTTTAGCTGGGCGAACAAAAGAAACCCTCGTCGGGTTGAGTATGACCGGCGGCTAATGCCTGCCTGCTTTTTGGAGTCGGGTTTCCATGGTGAGTAACAAGGAGAACAATCACTCTGGGTAAAATAAAATTGAAGGAAAGCGAGAAGAGAGGGTTTTCTGGAGACAGTCCCGTGCCACAGCCCCTCCTCTTCAACTCGTACAGTAATAACCTTGGCAAGAGACGGCGCTTCTGGCATCCGAGCATGTGCTATTCCAAAGGAGCGAACGGTAAACCATATGCCATGCTTCCCTCCAGATGGACGCCCATAGTGTGTTATTGAAATGTAATGAATGCTACATTTCTACGGTTGAGTACAGCAACTAATAACTCATTCAATTATGCCAATTTGTGTGGCATTTAGGCTGAGAGAGATGCTAAATAAAAGCTTTTGCAGCTGGAGCAGGACAGAGCGGAGGAAAGTCTAACCTTTTAGTACTATGCTTGAAATGTACGGCTTCTGGACGCCACTTATGCAGACTTCATAATATTAAAAGCTCGAAAATAGAAGGATTGTGTTCCTATTTTCACATTAATTAAACCAGAGGTTCTCAAACGGCTTTGCTTCAGGTTGCAGATTTTACACTGGAAATCAGATGACGACCCAAAAAATGTTAAATGTATAAAACTAAATGATAATGTACTTAAATTATTAATAATGCAGTTAAAGGATTAGTTAAAATTTCCTGATAATTTACTAAAAAATCCTGGAATGTTTTCCTCAAAAACCTTCATTTCATTTCAACTGAAGAAAGAAAGACATGAACATCTTGGATGAAAAGAAAATTATCAGGAAATTTTAATTCTGAAGTGAACTAATCCTTTAACTGCATTAGTCCAGCAATATACCGGTAGTATATTTAGTCATATATATCTAAAAAAAAAAAAAAAGTGGAAAATATTTATAATATTATTTCTATATATAATAGAACTAGTAAATATCTATAATACATAAAGAGTCTATTTATATAGTTTCAGTTGTTATTTACATTATTTTATATATTTTTTTGCATTATATATGTCAAGCACAACTTGGTTTATCTAAAACAACAACAACAATATTATTAATATTTCAGATAAACCCACCGCGGAATGTAATGTAAAAAAAAAATAGAGAAAGAACTGTGATTGGTCGCTTCACATGTCAATCAGAATGTCATTCTAAGTGGGCGGATCTTGTTCAGAAACAGCTGCAAGTGGCTCTAGAGAGCTCTAAAAAAACACACATTAAAAACAGCCAAAAATGAGCCAAGAGTGCTCAAAACAAATACACATTTCTGTTAGACAATTTATTGAAGTGGCAGCTTTTCGTTTCATTTCATCTTAATTTGGAAATGTCACTTATGCCCTGCTTTAAAGACACATAAAGATGAGCTCATCAGGAACGGACTGATGCAGTCAGCGTGGACCTGAATGATTTAATACACTGAAGCATCCAGAGAGACAGGACTGGAATACGGCCAGACAGTGTGAACGGTTTAAATAATAAGGAAAAATCACCCGAGGGACAGGACGAGGGGCTGTGTGTGTGTGTGTGTGTGTGTGTGTGTGTGTGTGTGTGTGTGTGTGTGTGTGTGTGTGAGAGACGGCGAGATGAGAAATATCCAGTACCTGTGAAGTCTGTCCTCCAGAAGCTCAATATACTTCAGAGTGTTTTCTCTTAAACTGCGCTCTGTTGAGAGGAAAGAAATAAATGTACATCAGGGAGAGATGCTGGCAAATCATACATATTCATGTCCGGTCAAGACATTTCACATTTCAATGACAACTAAACCTTTTCCCTTCAAATTCTCATTACTGTGAATGGTGTGGACATTGGATTTTTTGTATTTTGTTTGTAATATTTAAAAAAACAAGACAGAAGAACATATGATATATATATATATATATATATATATATATATATATATATATATGTAGCAATACCATATTGAATTGCATATCATATTTTTCTCCATTACATCGTATTACATTGAATCGCACCGCATCGTAATAGCAGTGAATCGTATCGCATCGCATCGGTAGCTGCTTATACGTATCTTTAATGTATCGTAGCGTTGGCTATGCATCGAGATGCGCATCGCATCAGCCTCAGTTATGGAGATGCACATCCCTAATATATATATATATACGTCACCTTCGGCCTTGTGACAGAGCCGAGCTTTACCACAGATACCGCTCAACATCTTCACAGTGAGAGATGCTGTTCGCAACATACTGTGAGGATCTTCAACCGCAGATCACAGGCAGATGGTGATAGTGGCACATAGTGAAGAAGTGTTGCATGTATTTAGTTTTTCTTGGATGGTAAATAATGCAGCAATCTGTTAAACATTGGAGAGTGGGAAACGCTGTGAGAATGCAAATATAATATGTGACCCGATCTGGCGAAATGAGTCGGAAGTCGCAACGTTCCATTTCAAGATACGGGCCGATAATGTGAAAAAACAATAAAAAAATGTAAAAAATTTTTTTTTTGCTAATTTCAAAGAAAAGACATTCAAAAATAATCTTCCAAAGTTTCGTGGTCCAGATAATTGAGCAAATGTATTTAAATGACTATTAAACTTGACAAAGTTTTACTAAATTCGTTGGAAATGAACATTGCTTTTCTCAAATCCTCTCGTCACCTCTGAGCATTTCCCGGGTATCCCCTGAAACGTCACTATCTCTGCTCTCCAAATGGTGTTACACGTTGTATTGAGCCAATCAAAAAGTTTAGAAATGTACACAAACGCTGATCATTTGTCAATGGGAAGCCCCGCGGCACGCGATTGGTCCAGCCATCCTCCTGTCAGACTCGCAGCGCTCTGTGTAAACCCTATATTTAACTGTTGGTATCTCCGTTATTAATTTGTTACACTGTTATTGTCAACTAGCCTAGTACACACACACACACACACACACACACACACACACACACACACACACACACACACACATACACATACACATACACACACACGCACACACGCGCGCGCACGCACACACACACACGCGCGCGCGCACGCACGCACGCACACACGCGCACACACACACACGCACACACGCACAAACGCACACACACACACGCGCACACACACACACACACACACACACACACGCACAAACACACACACACACACACTTTTTCTCTCTCTAGCTAAAATGTAGCACTTCTGTTCAATCTTTCTGATTTTTGTAAATCTTTGTAAAAGTGCCTTTTAAAATATTTATTCAAATAAATACTTTACAATAATTTGATCTTCAGCCTAGTTTACTGTAATAGCATTTATATATATTAATATCTTTGGTCAAATTAAGCTGTAAAAAAAATAGTTTATCCCTTTAAATGCAATGGATTTTGAAAGATATCTACAAAAATACGGGCAAAAAACTTTAAAAGCTATTTTCTCAGGTTTCCAGTTGGAAAAAGAGGGCAGACGACCATAATTCAAATGTGTATATCTTTAAAACCATTCAAGGTATGACTTTGACTAGGATATCATTTGAAAGATCTCCTCTTTCCATTGATATCAAAATCTCAATTTTGAAATTTGGGTCACTGTGACTCATTTTGCTGGATCAGGTCACATATTAAGTCGAGGTCTAGTTTGTGCTCATGCGGGAGCTTTGAGAAGATACGCCTGTGTCGAGGCCTGAACATCCAAAGCTGAGGGGAAAACATGTGCACGACAGATCAACAGGCATTTTAATATTACATTTAAGAACTGCACAAGTACAATTAATTTAATAAATTCATTGAATTCATTTAAATTCAAATCAGTATTGTTTTAGCATAATTGTGATACTATTATAGTTCATATTTTGAATATTTTTATGTTTTCCAATTTCATTTTAAGTTTAGTTAGTTTTAGTAATTTCTTTTTGTGTTTTTGTCATTTGTCTTTTATAATATATCTATATAGTTTTTATTCGTTTTTATTTAAACAAAGGCGCGGACTTTGTGACCTAAAGAGTTGAAGCATACAAGTTATTTTAAATGATTCCTCAGGCCAATATACAGCGCTTGACACTATCAATGCTCCGAGCGGGGCTGCCCTCTTGAAATACCGCCTATGTAAGTTTAGAGAAGACGCACCGCACCGTCTTTGGCCAGGTCATGTGACCTGAGAATGCCTGGAGAACGAATCACTTTACGACCGTCACGTGACCACAAGCTCTGATATGCTCAAGGAGCTAACGCTTTTGCTACTATTTTTCCGCCTGCTCGACTCCTGGCCATGGCTGAGGCAAGGAAAAAGTTTAAAACTGCTTCTGAGGAGGCAAAAAAGAGAAAACGCAAGAGGGATCGTGCTCGAGGAAAAACAAGAGTCGATCTTGGAAAGGAGTTTGCTTGTTGGCGCAGGTTGAGAGAAGAAGCTGGATGTAAAACCGATTCTCTTCTCTCAACTTTATTATTAGACTGGTAAGTTAACTCTTTGCTCCTAGTATACAGTCATATGTCTTTGTCATTATTTTCTCTTTTTAGTAGAAGCTAAATATGGGCAGATGAAGCTAACAGGCTACAAACCAAAGCTAAATGGAACCCCATGACTTTTGCGACAGTGCTGCGGCGCTTGTGGCCACTGGGGCGCTCGACGTGAAAGTTACAGGTCTAGCGCCTCTAGTGGCCAAAAGTTTCCGCGGTGTGCCTTTTTGTTTGTGCGGTTTTAGTTACTTTACTACTTCAAGTCAAACTAAAGAAAATGAGAAATGTTGCACTTACAACTTGCTAATATAGAATATTATATTCTTATTATTTGATATCTTGATATTTCTTTTTTAGAAGGCTTTTTCAGATTTTATTTTATTTCAGTTAACGTTTATTTTATTTCAAGTATCAAAACTTAAGGTTTTGGTTTTAATTAACGACAACAAACGTGTACATTATGTAGAACAAACAATCTCAAAATATATTATGCATCTCAGCTTCTTTTACTTTATTAAACAGGCACACATTCAACTGCAAAACGGGGATTGCGAGTTTAAAATACTCAAGACTTGTTTTATTCGATTTAGGCCCTGTCCCAAATGGCACACTCCGGACTTGTGGACTTCCTCAGAGTCCACACTTTGGTGACGTCATGTAGTGCAGACCTATAGGGCCCTTGGCGCGAGTGCACGAGGGCGCATTGAGAGGTATTTTTGGGACAGACTCGATCGCCACGCCGGAAATAGGAAGACGGTCCGGTTGTTGTTTAAATATTATATTTCTACATTTACATATGACTCAGTAAAGCCCTGACATTCGGTTATATTTATTTAATTAAGCATAATGCGATCGTAGCCTATTATTCAGTGCGCTATTTCTGTTTATATTAAATATAAATATATATTTATATTTATGTTTGAGACATCAACCACTGGTTGATGACCATAATGTTTGTATAAACTGTAGGTAATAACTGGCAAAATGTACACATAGGTTATAAAAATAATGATATTTACACTTAAATATTTTCTTCTCATCCATGTTAACATGAGTCAAAGCTCCTCCCATTCGTTGTCTGATTGGCCTTTCGCAAATTCGCAAGGATTCCTGGGTAGTTAAAGTGCGTGAAGCCTGCATCCATGCGGGCTTCGCGGAAGACCGCTTCAAGGGTACAAAGGGGGCGCTGCTGAGCACACTTCAGAGCGTTAAAATGATGAATGGGACGGCCTACGGACTCGTAGACTCAGCGAGCACGCGCAATTTAAGTCCACGAGACCGAAAGTCCACATCAAGTGCGCCATTTGGGACAGGGCCATACACATATGCATTAAAATGGTGTTTGGTTTATGCACTAATGTGGCTAATCTTCTAATGGTGTTTGGTTTATGCACTAATGTGACTAATCTTCCTGTAATGTGACAATCCAGAGAGAATCTATACAAGTTCTTGCTGAACTAAATGCCAGATTTTATTGTGTAACCAAAATACATAATGCAGGATTTTAATTATAAACAAGCCTGAAATACACCAGGACTCTTATTTTGAAATGTAATTGATGCTGATTCAGAGATATGCACTCTAAAATGTGTCATATTTGATCAACAGTAGATCATAATAAACAGCTTAGCATAAATAATTGCACACTATTCATTGTTTGCAAACTGTTCTGAACCCATAAGCCTGTGGAAAGTGCAACATCACCGTGTTTGGACTTTGAATATGCAGCGATCACATTTATTTAACTGGTTCAGTTCACATTATCAGGCCGTATTGCACATTTTGCAAACATTAGCTCATGCAAACAACTGTACACAGTGTGCATACTACATAAATAATATGAGTAGGATGGTAGAATGCTATTCTGAACATTATCATTATCAATAAAAACGGATAAAAACATGCATAGCTTCAAGCAGAAGTGGAATATGCTACACGTTTCCTGCAATAAGAGCTAATTACGCTGACAAACAGAAACAGCAGATCAGCGTCTCTTTTTCTTGCTTTCAGGAGCTGATGCTCTTGCATGATTAGGAAGGTATGCTCAGATGTGTAAAAAAGCGAAACGACTTCATTAATTAGCACTTTTCTGACAACTTCCCTATCATACCGTGTGGTGTGTGAACACAAACAGAAACATTCTGCTAATGCATCTGAAGGACGCTCATGAGCTAATGATGGTAAAAAGTGCATGCATTTATTCAGAGAAAGATGGTAATTGTTTGCCATGTGTAAAAGAACACAAAGCACCATTAACATGCCTCAAAAGCAGACGATACACCCGTTTCAATGCAGATGCGTGGGCATGAAATGCTGGTGCAATACGGCGTAAGAGGAATAGCCTGTTGTTTTAATTGAGTCGGACACGGCTGTGATTAATGGGCCTCTGTCTGTGTTTCTGAGTTTCAGCACAACAGCACGGAGAGAGAGATGCACAACAGCATCTGAGTCAGCACTCGTAGAGTATCTAAACGTGACCTGCGGAGGGAACTGCACTAACCGTGAGCATAAGCAGCTGTGGTGTTAGCGCGGTTCGATAATAATGAGCTTTGATTTCTGTGATATAATACATGTGGACTGTAATAGTGACAAAAAGGTGCATGACCTTTTTGAGGAATTTTCAAAGACAATGGGCCCTATTGTAACGATCTGAAACGCAAGTGTCAAAGCGCAAAGCGCAAGTAACTTTGTGGGCGGATCCCGGCGCTGTTGCTATTTTCCCGGCGGGATGAATGCCTCTTGCGCCCGGCGCAAATCTAAAAGTGGTTGGTCTGAAGTAGCTTCATTATTCATAGGTGTGGTTTGGGCGTAACGTGAAATAAACCAATCAGAGCATCCTCTCACATTCCCTTTAAGAGCCGGCGCGCTTGTTCCACGGCGGATTGCTATTATAACGGCAGATTTGCCAGCGCACGCCAGGAGCGGTTCACAGCCGAGGAGGCCGACGTTCTCGTGAGGACCGTAAAACACAGAGAAGTGACATTGGGGATGATGGGAGAAACACACACAAATCAGCTTCGGTTAAACAGGCGTATAATTTGGGTAAATATGTAGCCTAATCTAGATTTTTTTTTTTTTAAATCTAGATAGATCTTCTTCACATCTTCACGGACACAACAATGATTTCCCTCGTGTGTTAATATTTTTCCTTGTAATAGTGTATGATTTTCAAAAATGAAAACTGCTGCGTCTGTTTATATTAAAGAATCAAAGTGGATGCGCGTTAACACGCTACATTATGGCCAAGCACGCGCCCTTAAAATACCATATCACTAACGCGCAACGCGCCACTGTCTTTAGACTGTTTTTTTCCTGGTCAGTGGCGCAATTGCTTTCTAAAACTGGAAAATAGCACCAGGGCAGTTTTGCGCCGGAACACACCTCCTCTTTGCGCTGAACCGCCCCCCCGCGAGCGCAAGTTCATTCCCTAATTTACCGACGTGCGTCTGTGGAGGGAAAAGTCCGCTGTGCGCTGGTGCAGAATAGAAATGATACATGCGTCGGTGTACAAAGTAAATTGCGCTGGGTGCAAGATACGGCCCAAAATAGTACTAGTGATACTTTGCATTAGGGTTATCATCACTGTATACGTTATGCACTTATGCACTATGTACTTATGCACTCATCCGTGCAGTGTATACATTTTATAAGGTTATTTTGTCATTCAACATCAGAGTCTGATGCTGACGCTATATAATTAAAGTGCATGTGACAGTTGAGTGCATGAAGTGTCCAACTTTTGTTTGTTTTTTCTCGGTTTAATTAACTGCATCATCCGGGTATTTATTCTTTTTGGAAATTTCAGTGTGAGAACAGTATTCATACTATTTACGGTATACTATAAACAGCATAGAATAGTGCATTAGTACACAAATTGGGACACGACTACTGAAATATTTTAAATCCAATATTCGAGAATTGGAGGTCAATGAACGGTACAGTAATTTTTTTTTTATATCAAATTTTCTGTTATAGGTTTTGTATGTGTGTACATATTATTTTTGGCTACATATCTTGAAAAGAGATTTTTAATCTCAAAAAGGTGTTTTCCCCTGGTTAAATAAAGGTTATAAATAAATAATATTGTTAACTCAAAATAAAATTAAATATTTACTTATTTACATTTAGTTTATCTTGAAGTACTAAAATAACTAAAACCGAAATAAAAACTAATAAAAACTATAGACATTAAAAAAGAATAACAAAAACACACAACAAAATAAAGGTTATAAATAAATAAATAAATAAAACATTTTCGTTAACTCAAAATAAAATTTAAAAAATAATAATTTTCTTTTAGTTCATCTTGAAGTACTAAAATGACTGAAACCGAAATAAAAAAATATAGAAATAAAATAAAAATGAATTAAAAAAATGACAAAAAAATGACAAAAACTAAAACTTTAAAATGAAAATGCAAAATATAAAATTAAAAACCAATTCAAAATATTACTAAAAACTATAATTGTGCCAATGTAAAACAGTGTTGATTTAGTATTAGTTATATACTAATTACCTGTCAAACTAAAGAGGGCAACAGCACATGATCGACACAAGCGTTCACCGAACACGGTCTCATCGATCAGAAATGAAAGGTGAGAGGCGAACACAAAAAGAGACGCATTCGAATTTATTTTGGTGATTGAATCTTTGCAGAAACCCGGAGACGAAGCACAGCAAACACAAAGGCTTCCGTCACCTGCTCACATTCTCCGCTCCATTTACTCCTCCTCTAACTACATCTCCTCCTATAGACACACACTTCCCCCAACGACGAGTTCCCCGGGACAGAAGTACCAGAGGAAAGCAGGAGCACTACAACATTAACGGATGTAAACAGTGAATCCTGTCGCACCTTCAGCAGTGTCTAAAGATGGTAAACTATGCTACTGCACCACGGTACTCACTGACAACATTATACTGCTTTTGAATAAAATGTCTAAATTAATAAACAATAATAAAGATGCTCTACAAAATTTCAAAATTTAGCATTTTCTACGCTCTCTTAGAAGTAAACATGATGTTTTTTGTTGCTGTGCCTTTAAAACTCCTATATAAACGTCCTCATCACATGAGATATGAGACTTAATCTGCACTTATTAATTAAAAAGCATGTGTAATTCTTCAGGCTGCAAACTATAAACATATCAACAGGTTAAAACTAACTTTAGCTGGACTTTATTATAGAGCTGTAAAGCCAAAACAATCTCTGTTACTGTAATTTCCTATTTTTACTGTAAAACTGCTTTGAAACAATTTATATTGTTAAAAGTGCTTACATTTTTAGGCTGGACTGCTCAAAACTCACAATTGCATGTTTACATCTCGCAATTCTGACTTTGTTCTCAAAACTAAGAATTGCAACATGTTAAATTGCAAATGCGAGTTGTAATCGGCCTCAGCGGTCTAACATCGCTTGTCAACGTCAAAATGACTGAGACGGCCAATCAAATCAAAGGAGAGCGGCTTTGCTGTTTAGAGAAGCCAAGCATGAATTCCAGTGCAACGTTTACTTTTAACAGTGAAAGAGTGTAAAGCTAAACATTTAATATTTGGGAGTAGAAATCTTAAATGACTGACATCCAGTGTTGCGACTACTCAATGTGCCGCTTAGAATAAAATAAATATTTGCTTTAATTTACTCGTTTATGTAAAACGATGAGAGAGGAAACCTTAACTGCCATTTTTGACATACTTAAGAGAGCATATTTTTTATAATATAATTTTTATAAGTGTTGTATTATGAATTGCATTTGGACACATTTCGTAATGCACATCACATGAAATCCAGCGAGAGCAACATGCTTTTATCATTATACATAATGACTTTTTCATACATAAAGCGCCTCGTCTGTAACGCATTGGGATTAGGTTTGTCTGTCATCTCTTGAAATCATTTGTCTTGTGAGGTAGATCTTGGACGATCCGGTTTCTGTATATATTTACTGCACGCAGGTCTTCTCCTGTCTTCCTCCTTTTGTTTATTTAGTTAAAGGCTCATTTCCTCAGCAGCTTCCAGAAAGAGGAAGACGGCATTATCACAGCACACAGACAGACTGAAAAGAACAGACTTGGGGTCAGTTGCATAAACACAGTCAATATGTTGTGACTGTGTCTTAAAGGAACACTCCACTTTTTTTTTTTGTAAATAGGCTCATTCTCCAGTTCCCCGAGAGTTAAACAGTTTTACCGTTTTCGAATGCATTCAGCCGATCTCCGGGTCTGGCGGTAGCACTTTTAGCATAGCTTAGCATAGATCATTGAATCTGATTAGACCGTTAGCATCTCTCTCAAAAAAATGACCAAAGAGTTTCGATATTTTTCCTATTTAAAACTTGACTCTTCTGTAGTTACATCGTGTACTAAGACCGACAGAAAATGAAAAGTTGCGATTTTCCTGTGTAATAATCAAGGATCTGTGCTGCTGTACCAGCAGCGCAATGATATTACACAGCGCCTGAAAATAGTCCCCAACTCGGTAACTTCCAACATGACCGACACTAAGTTAGTAATATCATTGCGCTGCTGTACGGCAGCAGTTCCTTGATTATTACGCAGGAATGAGAGTATAGTTCCTAGTCATATTGGCCTAGAAAATCGCAACTTTTCATTTTCTGTCGGTCTTAGTACACAATGTAACTACAGAAGAGTCAGGTTTTAAATAGGAAAAATATCTAAATTCTTTGGTCATTTTTTTGAGAGAGATGCTAACGGTCTAATCAGATTCAATGATCTATGCTAAGCTATGCTAAAAGTGTTACCGCCAGACCCGGAGATCGGCTGAATGGGTTAGAAAACGGTAAAACTGTTTAACTCTCGGGGAGCTGGAGAATGAGCCTATTTTTTTTAAAAAGTGGAGTGTTCCTTTAGGAACTATAGTTATTTTCAGATTCAAATTAGGCCAATCTATGTTTTTCTATGCATCTGACATAAGTTTTGACAAATCTTGAAAAAAAAAGTGTGTGTGCGAGACGCCACGCGACGACTGGTCGGAAAGCAACGTGTAGTCTGACATGTTTCTTGTCCACGACAAGATTTCAAAATCGCGTAATCTGACACAGTGACTATCGTAACAGACAAAAAAAAAAAGTGTAATCTGAACCAGGCATTAGATAACTAAATTGTCAGACTAGTCTTAGTTAAACCAACCAGCTACTGTCCTGAACTACTCGACTAGTCAGGCTTGTGTTAGTATGGAAGCTTATTTCCGCCACGGGATTGAAATATACATTTTAACTCTTAATTCTAAGTTTACATCTCGCAACGTAATAAAAAATGGCCAGATTCACATTCATTTCGGATAAAACTGAACACTCTTCTATCTACACTCATTGGAAACTGTCGCAAAACGTGCAAGATGCAATCATTTGACAGAAATGGGACTTTTCCCCCCAATGAGCCTGAGTTTTAGAGATATGACTAACATGCACTGATCACCTCTGAACTTACAACGTGCACAAAGACAAATCTGCATACTAAAGTACAATTACAAGTGCAATTCTGTTACTAAAAAAGTATAGTGGTAGAGTGATGGTAATAAAAATGGTATTTTTGATATTCAAAAATTAGTATTTAAATTGAATTCCAGGATGCATGTCCAAAAATACATAGCAAATACATACATGTTCAAATGACCTTGGTACTACCGATGCCCAAAAAGTCCAAAAAACAAATTATACTTCTCAAATAGAAGTTTTATTTGAGCTTTTTCCGCTCAATTTAGGAATTATTTTCTGAAAGTGAGATGATACCAACAGCTCTTTGTTTTTGCACAAGCTGGGACAAAGACTCATGTTTAAAAATACCATTTAATATGTGGAAACATATTCCTAATTACGCAAGTATACAAACCCAACCGCAAACTACAACCCCGACGTGACAAGTGACGCACGCAAACCCTTTTTCTTATGCCCAAAACAGTGATTTGATGGCAGGTATGTGGCAAATATGTGTGTCAGCATGTTATTACCCCGTTTGGAAGACAAGCTAATAAGACCCTATCAGGAGCAGCCCGTTCATGTCAAAGATCTTTTGTGTTCTGTATCATATTCACCCGCTTTGCATATTTAGCATCAACGCTCAGCCTATCATTAGCTCACAGTCTCTCTCATCCCAGCACAAAAACACAGACCAGCCGAGCTCTTTGTTGAGCAAAATGTGTGTGTGTGTCAAATTAAGCAGACGAGTGTAATCCCTGTAACGGGCAGGGCGAGAGCTGGCGTGATTCCCGTTGGCTGTCAGCCGGCTTCTCCTACTGTTATTGGACGTGTAGAGAACCGAATAAATGAAAGACCACCGCCCGCAATCTCCATCCTGCACAAATCCTCATGGGAGGACAGAACGCCACAGCCAAGTTTAGAAGATTTTAATGTGCATCTGGTTATTATCGCCAACTATAGTCAGACGATACCAGAACAAGACCAGTGCGCGTTACCAGTGGATGTACACTAGACAGTCATTTAGACAGCTTTACACTTTTTAACCATTTAACACTGGATGAATTGCACAAAACATGTCAACAACAAGTCTAGATCATATTTCACCTCAAAGACAAAAGAAAGACTTTTTTTTATTATAATTTTCATGAAGAAATTGAAGGATGTTTTAGGATTATTAACATTGTTAGATATAAAACTAAATAAACAAACAGATAAATTAATTAATACAAGTATTCATAAATTATTCATGGAAGAATTTGTACACTGAATTTAATTTATGCTGATTTTACATAAAAAGTCTGAATAGGATGATTTGCATTAATCTAAAAAAGATGAAAGTATATTTTGTATAGTAAAAAAAAAGAAGCCTCAAGCTGTGTCTAGCAGGATCATTAACATTATTGAACAAAGCTAAATAAATAAATAAATAAATTCATAAATATATATATAAATTCATAAATACAGTTCATATACAGTGTCATATATGAATCATACATTATAGTAGTATTTATACACTGAATGTAATTTATGCTACTTTTTCAATAAAAAGGATGATTTTCATTAATATAAAAAAATTATTATATTCATTTTTCATAATGAAAATAAAGCCTCTTGCAGGATCATTAACATTTTTTAAGTATAAAGCTAAAAAAAATAAAGTACACACATAAATGTTTCATTATAAATTAAATTATATATATATATATCAATTCATACATTATAATAGTCTTTGTACACTAAAAATTATTGTAAAAAATTCACAAATTGCTCCAGAAAAATTGGTTTTATTTTCTATATAAACATTATATCATGCATATATTATACATATTTCTATTCAATTAATTTTGTTTTGAAATATGATAACTTTTTTTTGTGAGATTCACCCGGCTGTGTTTAATTCAACATAATCAATAACAAAAGAGCTGTTTTCATATTATACTCGCACAATAAGGATTCAATGTCAAAGGAACATGTCTCCTGTATTTTGGTTGCAAACACAGTTTAGAGAGACACTGTGTGAGGAATAGAGATATCCACTCTATATAAATCAATAGTGTAACCTACAAAACTTGAACACGTTTTCAGCCGAAACATATGAAGAAATGGCTCCCCCCTGTGCCAGCGAATCTTCAAGGTCTGGTGCTTATGAATAAAGTCTATCTTTTGTAAGGTTTGTGTCACAGTGGCTGGGTTTACATGCAACCGAATAATCCATTAGTAATGGGATTGACGGCTCAATCGGACTGAGAAGCCTTCATGTAAACACCTTAATCGACCCGACTGAGCTCGAATCGGATTGAAAGGGGAGGTTTATTCCTTTTCTAATCCGATCGAGAGAACATGTAAACACTTGATCGGATTGAAAACCGAAACTGAAAGGACTGTGCATGTAGACGTAGAGATAGCGTAATGACGTGCGGAACTGCATGATGAATATAAACAGCAAGCCAAAACGGTTCATATGCTCATTGTCTCCAAAATTATGACCAGAAATGTATAAATATTAAGTCCAAAGAACCAATGTAGGAGAATAGTTATTATGCGCAAAGAGCAGGAAACTGTATATGTTTTGGGTTTTGTTCCTTGTTTCCGGTTTCATGCATGTCATGAGATCCCTTGTTCAAGTCATGTGATCCTGCCATGTGTTCCCTTATCTGATGCGTCATTGGTTCATTGTTTCATTGTTCACAGGTGTCCCTGGTCTAGTCGTTGTATTCAAGCCCTCATGTTTGCCCTGTGTCTTTGTCTAGTATTGATTGTTTCAAGTAACTACTGTTGGTAGCCCTGTCAATAGCCGCGTTTCCACTGTCGGGCCAGTCGCGCTTCCACTGTCACTTCCGGGGCTTGATCGGGCTTATTTCTGGCCCGTCGAATACCTTGGGCCAAAGCGGGGCAGCTCGAGCTAGAGGAGTGGTGACGAACAGACGCGGAGTTTCCCGGAGTCGGGAGACGGCAGCGTCGGATGATTCTGTCAGCATTAAAGACTTTTAAAATAATTTAACTCACTTTCATGTTTGAATGCGTTCTGTTTGTGATCCGATGTGGATTCTGATCACCATATAAGGTAGAAATATTTATACGCGGTGCAAAAGACTATGCGGGCTAACCATTACCATAAACATAGTAAACGCTTGAAGATACGCATAGTAAAAAAACATGGTGAACGCTTGAAGAAATCAGACCAATCATAAAGGCAATCACAATCATGTTTTTATTTGATCTGTCAGAAGCCTACGTCTCGTCTCTTTATACCGGACTATCATCAAATAAAGCAACTTTTTTTTCGGGAGCTTCCTCTGTTTCTCTGACTGAAAATATCTGTAGCCTACTGGGAGTCGAGAGACTGCTAAAGCTCCTCAGGTCGTATTTTTGGTGGCATATATTTGTAGAAATGATCATTCTTTCTAAATGTGTTGAAATATGTCCTGTAACTACCAAATAACAGAAACAGACGTGACTGAAGAAGTAAGTGTGTCCCTTTTTCTTTTGTGAAATAGACCGAACAGTAATTTATTTCAGTGTGACTAATGTGCAATGTTGACATAAATTAATTCATTATGATCAATGTATCACTTTTTATTGTAAACCTGTGGTAAAACATCGATGCTTGGGTTTTAAATATTCAAGTAAACAACAAAAATGCCAGCAAACGCTCACTTTTATCATGTTTGTTTTGCGATGCACGGTTTCCAGTGATTTCTTTCTGATTAGTTTTCTGATAAAACTTCCATTTGTTGGTGAAATTATGGGTTAGTGTGACGTTGTTCCAGAGAGGCGTGTTACGGCCGTGTTTTAGTGAAGCGCTGTGGTGAAGGTGCTACTGGCCCAAGGCTATTAGCCCGGCACGGCCCGTTTAAAGCCCTGGCTCGCACTGGCCCGACTGTGGAAACGCGGCTACTGTTCTGAGTTCTGAGTTGCATGCCTCGTCATGCCTTTGTTTTATGTTTGATCATGTTTTGTAATTAAAGATGCATGGATTCACTTCAACTTGCTTCCAGAGGATTCCCTACACTATCCTCTGTGTGGTTTGTGTCACAGTAGCCGCGTTTCCACCGAAATTACCCGGAACAATTTGTCCCAGGAACTTTTTTTGCCCCAGATCGGTTGCTTTCTGCGTTTACACCGCGGTCTAAAGTACCGGGAAGATTATAAACTGCTCGACTGCTCCTCCCAGTCTGCGACGCACAGTAATCAGTTTTGAGCGCCACATTATAACAAGTATGGAGGAGATTCAAACTGTGCTGCAGTTGTTTGTGATGTATTGGTTTACTAACGAGGTAATTAACAAAACGGCAGAAAAGAGACGAGCACTGATACTAAAGCGTGTTCAAAAAGCTCTTAATGCTAGATATAAAATTAGACGATGCGCACATTGACCGTGAGATGGCTGGGACGAACGCGCAGAAAATAACCTGTTACACAAATACGCTTAATAAAGCCTGAACCTCGTCGTCGGTCCAGCTGTGTTATCTTTTTTCTTTTTTTAAAATTCCATATTTGCAGACAGACAACTCACTGCATGAAGCCACGAACCGCAATAGATTTTTAAAAATGCCGGTTAAAATAGAATGCTGCATGGAGTCATCCAATCAAAATGCGGCGTGAACACAACCAATCAGAACACAACATCATTTTACCCGGAACTTCATTTAGACCCTGATTTCTGCGGTGTAAATACACAGAGTACCAGCCCAAAGTTCCTAGTTCCTGGGGAGGGAAAGTTCCCACGGTGGAAACGCGGCTAGTGTTACTCACCGTACTGGGCTTCTCTCTCCTGCAGCTCCAGCTTGATGTGGTTGTGTTGCTCCGTCATGCGGGTCAGATCGAGTCCACTTCCAGTGCTCAGCGCCTGCAGTTTCTTCACCAGCCCCTCCAGACGATCCCTCTCTCCGCACACACTCCTGATCTCTGCCTTCAGTTCCTTCGCACTGCTGAAGTCATTTCCTGCAGCAAGAACCAAACACAGATGCATCTCAATGTACATCATAATAGTTGAAAAAGTTCAGAAAGCCAGCAGAAAGTAATAGTGATTATATCTATAGGCAACTTTGACATATCATATATTGAGCGTACTATGATTTGGGATCACAAACTTGCACACTATATAATACAGATAACATGCAAATCGGGATGGATGGACGAATGGATGGATGGATGGATGGATGGATGGATGGATGGATGGATGGATGGATGGATGGATGGATGGATAGAACAACAGATGGATGGATGGATGGATGGATAGATAGATAGATGATGGATGGATGGATGATGGATGGATAGATAGATAGAACAACAGATGGATGGATAGATAGATGATGGATGGATGGATGGATAGATAGATAGATAGAACAACAGATGGATGGATAGATAGATAGATAGATAGAACAACAGATGGATGGATAGATAGATAGATAGATGATGGATGGATGGATGATGGATGGATAGATAGATAGAACAACAGATGGATGGATAGATAGATGATGTATGGATGGATAGATAGAACAACAGATGGATAGATAGATGATGGATGGATGGATGGATAGAGAGAACAACAGATGGATGGATAGATAGATAGAACAACAGATGGATGGATAGATAGATGATGGATGGATGGATAGATAGAACAACAGATGGATAGATAGATGATGGATGGATGGATAGATAGAACAACAGATAAGTGGATGGATAGATAGATGATGGATGGATGGATGGACGGATAGATAGAACAACAGATGGATGGATGGATGGATGATGGATGGATAGATAGAACAACAGATAAGTGGATGGATAGATAGATGATGGATGGACGGATAGATAGAACAACAGATGGATGGATAGATAGATAGATGATGGATGGATGGATGGATGGATAGATAGATAGATAGATAGATGATGGATGGATGGATGGATGGATAGATAGATAGATAGATGATGGATGGATGGATAGAACAACAGATGGATGGATAGATAGATGATGGATGGATGGATGGATGGATGGATGGATAGATAGATAGATAGATAGATAGATAGATAGATAGATAGATAGATAGATAGATAGATAGATAGATAGATAGATAGATAGATAGATAGATAGATAGATAGATAGATAGATGATGGATGGATGGATGGATGATGGATGGATAGATAGAACAACAGATGGATGGATGGATAGATAGAACAACAGATGGATGGATGGATAGATAGATGATGGATGGATGGATGGATGGATAGAACAACAGATGGATAGATAGATGATGGATGGATGGATGGATGGATGGATGGATGGATGGATAGATAGATGGATAGATGTACGGACAGATGGATATCTAAAACTTAATTACATTCACATAGAAAACAACTAATTTAATTTGTAATAATATTTCACTGTTTTCACCGTATGTTTGCTCAAATAAATGCAGGCTTGGTGAGCAGAAGAGACTCTAGAACGGCAGTGTACAGTAGAGTATAAAGGCAGAACTAGTGTGTAGAAACATCACAGTGTCATCCCGTACGGTGTGGAGTGTGTGTGGTGTGGAGACAGTGAAAGCCCACAGGAGATCAGTCAGTACAGGAGTGAGCAGACTCTACCTGAGATGGCGGAGAGCTTCGCCTCGTGCAGGACCAGCAGCTGCGCTTCACTCTCGCTGACCTTACGCCGCAGACGACCCGACAACCTCTCACCCATCACCACCTGCACACAGAGAAACACACTTTACACACCTGGAGGACAAGAGCAGCATAGGCGTCGATTTCGTCACGAGTCATTTTGTACCCACCACCTTTTTAGGGTTGGACCTTATGCGGAGTTTCTTTCGGTTCATGAGACGAGCTCCAGTTCATGCGCCGGCGCCCGTGTCGTCGTGATATCATGTATCTCCTTTACTTAATATTGATTAAATCCAGGCAATTGGTTGATGAAACATTGATTAAAATTAAGATACAATACATCCGTAACCGAGAACTTTCATGTCCGTAACATCGCTTTTTTTCTCATAAATTGGAATGAAAAATAAAATAAAATGAATATTTTATGTTCTGTGGAGAACATAGCTTGGAGAGCTTACATTAGTAAGCTACAGGACATTGTCTTTCAAAACATTACCTTGCATTTATACCGCATCTATTCATCTTTGTTAATGTTAATTTCAACATTTTCTAATACTTTATTAAAACCTTCTTAACATTAGTTAATGCACTGTGAACTAACATGAACAAACAATGAACAGCTGTATTTTTATCAACTGATGTTAACAAAGATGAACAAATGCAGTAACAAATGTATTGCTCATGGTTAGTTCATGTTAGTTAATATATTAACTAATGTTAACTGGTGAACGTTATTGTAAAGTGTTACCCAAATAACATTAAATTGTGTTGAAAATACGAAATATGATGCATTTTTCATTTCACATCACATCCTCAATACTGAATGCTAATATACAACAGCTGTTAATATTCCAAAATTTTGATTTTCCTAAGAAGGGATAGAGTTTATTGCCTCGAATTCATATTATAATATCTCAAATAAAATGTTATATAGGCCACAAACATTTTCTGTTAGGAGAATGTCTTGCATAAAATAAAATAAAAATCTAAAATACAACATACAATTTGTTCTGTATAAAGTTGATTTGTTAAGAGTAAAAAATAAAAGGTTAAAAAGTTAAATTAAATAAATGAAATTAAATAGAAATCTTGAAAACAACATACATCTATGTCACATACATTTCTTCTTAAAAAATATGGCACAAATGTATGTATTGTATTTAAGATTATTATTTTTTTAAATGTATTGTATTTTTTATTTTACATTACTTTTCGGTAATAAAATAAAATAAAAGAAACATTTGTGCTGCCACATAAAATGTTTTGTTAAAAGAATATAATAAAAAAATTATGTGTGACAAATAAAATAACAAAATAAAATAAAATACAACATACACTTAAGATATTCTCTTAAAAAGTTTATGTGGCACAAATTTATGTTGTATGAAGGATTTCTTTATTTTGTTAATTTTTTCATTTATGTTTTATTTTATTTTATTTTAAATACTCTTTAAAACTATGGCAGAAATGTATATATTGTATTTAATTTGTTTTATTTCATTTTATTTATTGTATATATGTTTTTAAATATATAAAAAATATATAAATAAATAAAAAATTATAAAATATTTTTTTTTTTTATAAAAACATAAAATAAAATAGCACAGCATTCACCGAACATGCCACAGAACATTCAGGAAGTCTGTAATCATGGACCAGATGCCACAGTAGAGACACAACGGACCTCCTGACGTGAGAGTGGTTGTGAGACGCAGCCAGACGTGCCGAAGCTGTGCATCAGATAATGGCAGACCAGAGGGCAAAGTCACACTGTGCCATTTTTCAGGCAGCTCAGATCTACCCGCGGTGCCCACACACACTCTCTGAGCCCGAGGCTCACACTGCAGCCACACTGATCCCACTGACACCACACACACACACACACACACACACACACACACACACACACACACACACACACACACACACACACACACACACACACACACACACACACACACACACACACACACACACTGAGAGCTATGACAATTTCCGTGCTGCTCACAGGAGGAAAGCAGCTCATTTTGTCTCAGATTGTGATGGGAGAGCTGACACAAGTTAACTAACCAAACTCTCACATCAAAATTTATTGCAACAGACACCAGTACCAGTCCCATACTTTCCAAAATATTAGTCATAGTTTTTATTTACCTGAAACATGCTGCGACTTATATATTCCAATGCGACTTGTATAATGAAATTAAAAGTGCACACATTTGTACTTGTCCCGAATGAGAGAGTTTAGTTGTATACCGTATTTCACTTTAAACAGGATTGCCGTTTATAAACAATGTTGTTCACAATGAAGGCCTCAATAACTTATATTTGTTTTATACTCTTTCATTCCTGTTCTGTTCTGAAAAACATTAAATTTAAAGGATTTGTTGTGGAGTGAGGGGATATAAAATGCATGTTTCTAGAGGTTATAATGCTTGTAAACATTTCGTTTTATTTACTGGTATTTTACATTATTTATGAATATGTAATAATAAAATATGACTTATTCACTAATGCAATTTTCTTTTAACAATGTAATTGGTGCATCTTATAGGCCAGATAATACCGTATATGGTGCAGAAAAAAGTACTATAATGGAGTACAAATGATGTAATGATTAATGTGTTTACATGCTACATTGTTGTCATATGATTATTGGCATATGATGCCTTATTATAAGTCAAGTCAAGTCAAGTCAAGAATATTTGTATAGCGCTTTTCACAATACAGATTGTATCAAAGCAGCTTCACAGTATTAAATTAAAATAATAATAAAACGTCCATGTTTGGTAATGCTAATCAATAGTAATATTGATTGATTCATTAAATTGAATATCCCCAACTGAGCAAGCCAAAGGCAACAGTGGCAAGGAAACGAAAAACTCCATCAGGTGACCTAATGGTGACCTAAAACTCCATCAGGTGACCTAATGGAGAAAAAAAAAACCTTGGGAGAACCCAGGCTCAGTCGGGGGCCAGTTCTCCTCTGGCGGTTATGAACTAGAGGCCGGATTTAACTGTAAGATTAAAACATTTATATGAATGCCTATAGTACTTATATTGCTTGTCCAGTTATCAGAATGGTTATTTTGCATTATTAATCCAATTTTATGAAAATAAAAAATATAATCAAATATTGAGTCACTTTATATTGGCTGAGATAATTGACTGTTCTTTCATCACACTGGAAACGGAAGGTGAAGTCGAGTGCATTGCATTGTGAGATACAGTATATCATCTAAATCTAATGAGGGTTATGCTTAATACAAGTGCATAAATCTAGCATTCGTGCATTATGAGGTTGTGAATGAATCATCTCACCCAAATTGCACACAATATCTGTAATATTTCATGCAACTAACATGACTGTTCTTTATGACCTATAATTATGTGACATTAACACTAAATATAGTGTTGACTGGTTTGATTAAGATGTGGACTTACTTTAGCCGTTGCCTCTTTGATGGACAAACTCAGTGTTCGCTCCTGCTCCTGAAGTCTGAAAGGTAAATAAATGTTAGTAATGCTGAAAATAATGAGATATGAACAATGAAGTCATACATTTTACCATAATAAATCATGCCAAATAGTAATAATTAGGGATGCACCGAATGTTCGGCAACCAAAATTATTCGGCCCGAAAATGTAAAAAAAAAACACTTGTTTTGGAACCCCTAAAAGGTTCTATATACAGAACCCAAGAAAGGGTTCTTTCTTGTCATTATAGAACCTTTTTAGCATAAAAGGTTCTTTGGAGTTGAGTAAAGAACCCTATGGTTCTATATAGAACCCCAATGAACCCTTTTTTTCTAAGAGTGTAGAACCTTTTAGGGTCTACACTTTCCAAATACGAAGCGCCTATAGAACCTTTTAAGGTTCTATATAGAACCTTTTCTTCTAAGAGTGTATATGCGTTTTTCTGAAATTTAAACTCGCGACTGACACCTGTGGCCAAAAAACAGAACTGCTCTTCCTTTCTGCTCGCTCGTACGTGCACACTTCACAAGTCATCTGCTGCAAGGAGGTCAGGTCAACATTATGTTTACAGAGGTAAGAACAGTCAAATACATATATTGTTTGAGATAAGTGTTCTGAGTGATCTGAAACGTTTAACATGAACGCGCTTGACGTCACATCCGCAGACAGCGCGGGAAAAATCCGACCCGACAGAAAATAGGAAAAATAGGATACAGGCTTATAGGTGCACCCACTGTGAGCGGACAAGGTGTCAGTATGCTCATCAGGAGATGTTTGAGTCATAAATGGTAAAATAAAAAGGCTATTGTTTCGTTTATTTTGGGGAAAAAGTTCCATATAGCCCCTTTAAATAAATATTTTTAAATGTTCAATGTTAAATAAATATTTTTAAATTGTAGTTAAATAGTTTTTTCTTTGAAAAGCAAGACAAAATAGTAAAAAGCACATTTTGACTACTTAATTTATGCAATGGTGGGAAAATTGTCAAAATAAATGGGAAAAAATGTGTTCGGTATTTGGCCTTCGGCCAAGTTTTTCATTATATTTGGTTTCGGCTTCGGCCAAGAATTTTCATTTCGATGCATCCCTAGTAATAATAGTACTTGATTTATCAACACCACTAATAAGTACAAGCAAGCCACATTGTATAACAGGTTCTGAGCGTTTAAATAATGCATTATAGGTGTGACTCGAAATATTAGAATATCATGCAAAAGTTCATTTATTTCAGTAATTCAACTTAAAAGGTGAAGCTAATATATTATATAGACTCATTATGTGCAAAGTGAGATATTTCAAGTTTTTATTTGTTATAATTGTGATGATTATGGCTTACAGCTTATGAAAACCTTTTCACAATATTCTCATTTTGAATTTGGGGTTTTCATAAGCTGTAAGCCATAATCATAAAAATTATAACCAATAAAGGCTTGAAATATCTCACTTTGCATGTAATGAGTCTATATAATATATTAGTTTCACCTTTTAAGTTGAATTACAGAAATAAATTAACTTTTGCACCATATTCAAACTTTTCGAGTCTCACCTGTACACTGAGATTACACAAATGCATAAAGCGCCTCCTGCTGGTTATATACAGATCCTTCTTTAGATTAATAAGTGGATATGATTTCAATAACACATCTCAGACTCAGAAAAGGTCTAAAATGTCAGCTTTTTCTCATCAGGAGGTTCTTCTTAAACATTACGCACAGGTTTTTGGACAGAAACCACACGAGGATCTATAAAGCCTGAAAGCAATAAAAATTCATAACCATGCTGAAAAGTGCGTCTCATTTCCAAAAGGCACAGGTAGAAATACAATAAAAGAGAGATGTAGGGAGAGAGCAAAAATAGCACTGAAGAGTCCATGTGGACTCAGCTGCTTCTCCTCAAAACTCGCTTTAAAATCGGCCCTCACTGCAGGAGAAAATAAATCAATCTCTCAGCGGGGTTTGTTTAGCTCAGCTCAATGTTATGACCTCAATCTGCACCGTACCTCCGATAAATCTACATATGCATCAAAATCAATCTGTGAGAGACCAAACAGAGTCAGGCAATCTGGGGTTTAATATTTCTCTGCTCAGAGGCAGAAGTTTCGATCACCAGAAACTCCTCCGAAAACTGAACCCACTGAAGATGAGATTCAACTGAAGCACGTCAACCTCAAAGTGTCAAGACTGGTGAACACTGATGTTGTGACGGGACTGTACACATTAATTTGCTTTAAAATATCAGCTGTCGGTTTCTGTTCTGCCCTGACCTGATGGATAGAAGACAGAAATTATGCAGAAAGTTACAGAAAGAGGTCAATAAGAAGAGAGATTTTAATATTAATACAAACTGATGGCCTCATAAAGGTATCAGATTATGTACTCGGACTTCCACTTATAATTATAATTATTTGTATTAATAATAATAGTAAATCATTAATCAATGGTAAATCATAAATAATAATTATTGTTATCATCATCATCATCATAACAATAATAAATCAATTTAAATGTAAATATATTAAACATATAATACATTTTAATACATTATATAAAAAAATATATATTTATAATCTATAATAATAATACAAATAATAATTATAGTAGTAGTAGTAAATCATATTATTATATTATATTATATACATGTTATTATTATTACATTTATTAAAATATTAAAATATATTTCAATAAATTATATAACATAAATACAATTATCAATAATAATAATAGTAAATCAATTGTAAATTATAATAAATTATTATTAGTGATATTATTATCATCATCAATAATAATAAAAAAATCACCAATCAATTAAATCACTAATAATAATAATAATAATAAAACAATAATATGATTTTTGATGTTATTATCAATAACACCAAGAGTAATATGTTTTATTATTGAAATTATTATTTCTGTTGCTTTGTTATTATTAACAATAATAATAATATTAATAAAATTATTATTAATTTATTTTCTAAACTTGTATGATTTGCAGAAAATCATCACTCCCCTGTAGCTTTTGCAAACCTCATTTACATTTGCACTTTTTCAAACATGGTGCCTTCAAACTGTGGTCTTGTCCGTTAGCGACGGTACATGTGTGATAGTGTGTGAATGTTCAGCCCATAATGACTCCAGACTCCAGTAAGTGAACGTTATGCTCAACTTCCAGAAGTGCGAGTAAATAAACTAATCCCTAAAAGAGGGTTTCATGCACACACACATTACATTTTATGTAAATATGTGTTCCTTGTGAAAGAAATTGTATCTTTAAGATGTGTGTGAGCATCATATAACAGTAAAAGAGCACACACAATCCTTATTCTGTGGAGTTGTATTGGAATGGTAAAGAGTGTTGGTACGTGACAGGAGGGCCTCAAGGATATAAAATGATGTCTAAAAATGTTCCACATACGGGTTGAAATACCATCATTGGCCTAGAAAGATAACATTCTGGGAGTCAAGACTATAGAGGAAGGATCACTGTCACAATCTGAAGCCACTCTGTACGACTGCTGAACTTTTCTTCTCATCAAAGACAATTGCTATGTTTGTCTCTTATTATTCAGTGATATAATTTTGTTTGTCATCCACTTTCTACACATTTGGCAGGTCCCAGGGTTCCCAAACCTTGGTTAACTTCAAATCCAAGGACCTTTCAAGGACTTTCCAGGTCCAATACCCTCAAATTCAAGGATTTAAAGGAACACGCCACAGTTTTTTGAAATAGGGGTTATTCACCGCCTCCCCTACATTTAGATAGGTGGGCAAACGCATTTTTGTCTCAGTGCATGCATTGTCTTAGTCTGGCAGCGCCGCTAGCTTAGCTTAGCATAATGAATGGAATCCTTTGTTGCCGGATAGCATGTCGTGAGTAAAAGTGAGTAAAATAGTGAGTAAAAAAAAAAAGTCGAATTACTTCTTGTGGCCAGCGTTTTTACAACGAGTACAAATAACAATGCAGATTAAGACTAGGGAATTTCCTAGACAGATATTGACTTGTAACTATATCGGGGTGAAGCACAGGCGAAGCACTGCTACTTGGGTGCAGAGATATCACGCAACACCTGAACCGATCACCACGCGTGATATCTCTGTGCCCAAGTAGCAGTGCTTCGCCTGTGCTTCACCCCAATATCGTTTTTAATATTTTAACCAATATAATTAGTATTTATGTATTTTTTATCATTTTTACTCACGGACATGCTATCTGGCAACAAAGGATTCCATTCAATATGCTAAGCTAAGCTAGCGGCGGCGCTGCCAGACTAAGACAATACATGAACTGAGACAAAAATGCGTTTGCCTACCTATCTAAATGTAGGGGAGACGGTGAATAACCCCTATTTTAAAAAACTGTGGCGTGTTTCTTTAATGTGGGAACAAACAACAAACGTTCAGTACCATCGTAGTAGTTTAGTGCGCGCGTGAACATCATGACAACACAAAGTACCTCACGCGGGAAACACTTAACGTAACACGTAAATGCGCATAACTACTGTAAATCAAGCAAGCTAGTGTGCATAGGCCACGAAGTGCTGGCGAAATAACACATTAGCGCACCCGAGGGAATAATATGGAATTTTTTTACAGAAAACTTCTTGCACAAAATAAATTCAAGCACTTTCAACGACCAAGTTTATTTTCAAAAACTTTCCAGGGCCTTAAAAAAAAATGTCAAGGCCCCGTGGGAACCCTGAGGTCCGCTTGCCCTCACCTGATGACCGCTGCTGGTGGAGACAGGCTGATCTGTGGCCGGTGTTCAGACGTGCTCATGTCCTCCAGCACTCGGGCCATCAGACGCAGCTGAGCCGGATCACAGGCTCTCAGGACGGGCTCCTCGAGCTCCTCCTCCACAGCTCTGCTCTGCTCCTGCAGCTCCTCCAGCCTCCGCTGAAGCTCACACACCTCCTTCTGGACACACACAACCAGTGTTGGGGAAAGTTACTTTTAAAAGTAATACATTACAATATTGCGTTACTCCCTTAAAAAGTAACTAATTGCATTACTCAGTTACTTTTTTAGAAAAGTAATGCGTTACGTTTTCCCCCACCTGGGCTGGGCTTGTTTTTTTATTACACAAAAGTTCTATTTTTGGCCAAATGTAAAGACCCTTTCACACCAAAAAACACCTCTGCACTTTGATTTGTCTCAACATGAGGACAGGAGAGCTGTCAGTCAATAAATGGGAAAGCAAAGTTACTTGCGTTACTTATTTGAAAAAGTAACTCAGATATTTTGTTGTAAATTTTAAAAGTGTTCCGTTACTTTACTAGTTACTTGAAAAAGTAATCTGATTACGTAACTCAAGTTACTTGTAATGCATTCCCCCAACACTGCACACAACACATATATAAACGTACAACCTGTCTTCGTCTCCCCTGTGAAGGCCTCCCTTCCTCCCTTTACCTCTGTACAGATAAAACGTTGTCGGGATGATTTCGGTTTGCGTGGCTATGCGGAAGCGATAAAAAAATTTCAAGGCTTGCACCTTGAAACCTATTTCATGGTTTGCGTTCTCGAGACACAGGCACTGTTTTGTGCAGATGAGCGGCCGGATCGCATTAAGGGTTTTCTGCTAGAACGGTGTCGAGTTAGCGGCCGCTAAGTTAATAACTAATGATCGGTGTGAGGAAGTGAATCAATCAAACTGACTTTAGCTGGACAGTAACTTTATTCTAGAGCTGCTGTAAAGCCAAAGCAATCTCTGTTACTGTAATCTCCTGTTATCACTGTAAAGCTGCTTTGAAACATCTATATTGTTAAAAGCGCTGTATAAATGAAGGTGACTTGACTAGGTTTTCATGCTTGAACTATCATTATTTTCCACAAATTCTCCAAAAAAATAGAAAAATGTCGGTAACCAAACAGTTAACTGGTCCTATTGACTTCCATAGTATTTTTTTTTCCTACTTTGGCAGTCAATGGGACCTGGTAACTGTTTTGTTACTGACATTCTTCAAAATATCTTCCTTTGTGTTCAGAAGAGGAAAGAAATTCATACAGGTTTGAAACAACTTGAGGGTGAGTAAATTATGACAGAATTTTCATTTTAAAGTGAACTATCCCTTTAATAATCATATATTTGTGTTCACCTGAATCCTCTGTTTTTTCTCTAACAGTTTCTCCCGTGTTTGAGGTCGGATCTGAGAGATGCCCGATCCCTGATCGTCACTCGCGTCACCGTTTTGCCTGTGTGAAAAAATGCATTTATGATCACTCACGGAAAACCATGACTAGAAATGTCTTGTTATCGTTAACTAAAACTATTTAAAATAATGTATGGTAACTGAAACAAAGCTGAAATTAAATAAAATTTAAATATTACATGAAAAACAAACTTTAAAAACATAAAATTCGAAATAATTAATGAGAAAATGGCAACTATTTGAAATAAAATAAATTGAAGTACTGAAATTGCTAAAACTTAATTAAAAATTAATTGAAGCTATATATATATATTTTCTTTAAAACTAATAAAAATGAAAAAATAACAACAAAAATGCTAAAATGTAAACTAAAATGAAATAAATACTAATTAAAAAAACATTTAATATAATATATTTAAATAATATATAAATATATTAAATATTATAATATATTTTAATTAGTTATATTTAATATACATTCAATTATGAATAATAATAATAATAATAATAATAAATAATTATTCTAAAACTGTATTATGAAAACTGTAAATATAAACATAAAGCTAATTGAAAATATAAATAATTACGGTACTATAATAGCATATAAATAACACTGAATCTGTGTCACTTCTAGTCAGTGTCTCATTGATTATAATTAAGTGTCTCTGAGCTCCTGCCGCCAAAACTATGCAAAGATAAACATATGGAAACAATATACGCAACAGGAAGTGCATTTCAGACACACCTGTTTGCTTTCCTGTTTAAAAGGCTTATTTCTGAAACTGAGATCATCTAACCAGCCTTCAAATACAATATAGTGAAGCATACTGTAGTATTACAGAACATCTAGTCAGATTATAAATCAGAATTTAACTGTGAAGAATGGATTACATTCATATTTGAGTGTAAATATATAGAAAATACTATGTTTAGATCTGAAGGAATTAATACTGCATTAAATTGATCAAAAGAAACCGTAAATATTTATAATTTTACAAAAGATATCTATTTCAGATAAACCTATTTATCAAAGAATCCTGAAAAAATAAAATGTATCACAGTTTCCACAAAAATAAGAAGCAGCACAACTGTTTTCAACACTGATAATAATCATAAATGTTTAATAAATGCATCAAATCATCATATTAGAGTGATTTCTGAAGGATCATGTGACACTGAAGACTGGAGTAATGATGCTGAAAATTCAGCTTTGATCACAGGAATAAATTACATTTACAAAAAATGTATTACCGTTTTCTATTGTAATTTTAATTTGAAATAATATTACATTTTTTGATCAAGCAAATGCAGCCTTGATAAGCAGAATAGACATTCAAAAACATTAATAAATCTCACTAAACATTTGAACAGTTAGAAAAGTATAATAGTGTGTTTGGATGTTTCCAGACCTGCAGTGTGTGTGTGTCCTGTGGATGGCGCTGTGCACCGCTGTCCGGAGACGCTCCAGAAATGCAGTGACCTCAGGGTGTCTGGACGGGAGACCAGGCTTAAGTGTGTCTCTCTCTCTCCGCAGTTCCTCCAGTTTCTTACCAAAGCGCTCGGCTGAACACACAAACAAAAGCTGTTCAGCAATCTCTCTTTGATGGAGTAAAGCACAAGCCAAACTCAAATGTACACCTGTTTCCGGTCAATTTAGGTCAAATTTAATACAAAAACATTATAAAAAATACTAAAATATCTTGCGTCAAAATAATTTATTCATAACAGACACAGAGGTATCTTAGAGTTCATATAAGTTATAAAAACGTTATTTCGGAATGTTCTCTGAACGTTTAAAATGTCCAGTTTTTAGAATGTTTTTAAAAAAAAGTTTTATGAACATTAAGGAAACATTCCCTTTTGTAATTTTCCAAACATTATTGGAATTTTACTTTTGAATGTTCTCTGAACATTCTAAAAAAAATAGTAACATTTAAAAAATGTTATACAAACTTTTTGTCTAAACCCTCCATAATTTTTTTTTTTATAAAACGGTTAGTTCCAATGCTTGATTCTGATTGGCCAATAGCTGTGTTTTATTCACGATAAAACACGGCTCTGACCGCTTCACCGAACTGTTCTATGTATCACTACACAACACCCCTAGCAACCGCTCTTAACAACGCAAACACATGTCTGATCTCATCGATATTGTTCATTGAAGCTATAGTAGAGTATTGTGTGAGATCGAGTAAGCGAGTGTACCTGCATTTACAGTAGATACAGCATTTTCCTTCAGGTCAGTCCTATATATTCATAATAAAAAAAATATCCGTTTGAATGTCCGCTACAATATCTTGTCCTTTTAACAGTTAAGGGGTTTCCCCGAGCCCATAGTCATCTGTCTTCCTTCTCTGTGATCACAAGTTTGAGTCCTTTCAATGTAAAAGTCTTCTCTACTGACTGACTGACTGACTAATTTATCTATTGTGGAAATAATGTACATAACTTCTGTTGCTGTTCACGGTCAGGGACTATTTTTTCCAGCGGAAGGAAGGCTTATAGTGATTTTACTTCATGAAAGTTGCATAGATACATATTTTTCGGCTTTAATAGTTGTATTGTGTGGTAACCGTTTTATAAAAGCAATAAGGTACGAGAGGAAAGTGCTGTATCTGCTTCACGTCGTGCCTAACAACGCCCTTCAGCCGTGACTTATTCATACAGCACAGCCTCTCATACCTTATTGCTTACACAAATAATGTTAAAGTGTTAACATTTTTAGAGCATTATTAAAGGCCAGATGACTTTGAACGAACATTTTATTAACGTTACTCGTTTTAGAGTATTATTTAATGTTGTTTTATGTTATGTAAAAACACTTTGGTCAGCTTAGCCATATTTAAATATCCTACATATATACATTTTACTTACTTACTATTTAATCTCAAAAACTAGCCAAATATCATTATTAAAATCGGGCTGTCAGATTTATTCTTCTATTATTGATTACAACCCAATCTTCCAAAAAAAAAAAAAAGAGTCCCATTCAAGCATATAAACACTAATCTACTACAACTAAGACGCTCCAGGAAATGTGTTTGTGTGTGTGTGTGAGTGTGTGTGTGTGTGTGTGTGTGTGTGAGTGTGTGTGTGTGTGTCTGTGTATCTGTGTATCTGTGTGTGTGTGAGTGTGTGTGTGTGTGTCTGTGTATCTGTGTGTGTCAGTAGAAGACAGCACAAAACAAAACAAACACAACTGACCCACTTTACACACGGATCAGACCAGGTATGGGAAAAGTCAGGGTGTGTTATGTAAGTCACAAGGTTTGTCAGACTCTGACTAATGTAGGTCAATCATCTGATCTGATTAAACAGAAGAAGTAGTTTCACAAGATCACACGCTGAAGACTAGGGGGACTCTTTTAAGTACAGTAACTAATGAAGCATAGGATACAGACATTAAAACTAAAATAAATCCATACAAGTCATGACTGTGCTGATGATGACCAGAAGATGGCGTGGTTTGACAATGAATCGCAGAACTTTCTCAAAGTTATGGACTATAAATAATGTATATTGTACAGCGCTGTCTAATACGGTTCAAAAATAGCATCTGAAACTGCACACATGCAAAGATAAACATTTCAAATGTGATCCTACTCAGAAAAGGATAGACATCCATGTAGTGCACAATATAACATACTTTTCTGATTTAAACAGTTGAAAATATGCAGGAACTACAGAAATGTTCAGCAGTGTTGAAGCAGACGAGGTTAACTGTGTGTCATTCCCAATTATAATAATAATAATAAAACACATGGGATGTAAAAGCAATAATCTTAGGACTGTGGCAATTATTAATAAATACAGGTGAAACTCGAAAAATTTAAATATCGTGCAAAAGTTCATTTATTTCAGTAATTCAACTTAACAGGTGAAACTAATATATTATATAGACTCATTATGTGCAAAGTGAGATATTTCAAGCCTTTATTTGTTATAATTTTGATGATTATGGCTTACAGCTTATGAAAACCTTTTCACAATATTCTCATTTTGAATTTGGGGTTTTCATAAGCTGTAAGCCATAATCATCTAAATTATAACAAATAAAGGCTTGAAATATCTCACTTTGCATGTAATGAGTCTATATAATATATTAGTTTCACCTTTTAAGTTGAATTACTGAAATAAATGAACTTTTGCACCATATTACACATTTTCTAGTTTCACCTGTTCTCTGATCATGGTTATTTGATCTAATCGCAATTATTTGAGATAACCGCTTAAATAAATCATATGCAGTTATAAACACTGTTATACAGTACAAAAAGATAGTAAAAGATCTTCATAGGAGGCTTGTGGGTTTACTCAGACTGCAAAATATTGATAAATATAATTAAATATATAAATATTTATTTTGTCAATCATAAAAGGGCCTTTTTCTTTATAACGTTTATTTTTATATTATGTACGTAAAAAGCATACAATTGAAAAAAAATATATATATATAAGTCGTTAATCACTATTATTTGTATGACAATTAATCATAAGCACAAAATTCATGATTGTGACAGGCCTAAATATTATTGCTATGAAATGAGCAATCACAAGTTAATGTTTTTGGTCTGGTTGAGGTCACCATTGCTGAGTTAGGACAATCAGCCGGGAGTGTTTGGGTGTGTTTGTTGACCACATTAATGTGTCGACTGAGACAGTTTTTGTCTTCTGTCATCAGCTGTGGACTTATTTGGACATACAGTAAAACTGGGCTAAACTCACAGATACGGTATGGGGTAGGATCGTCCTTTAAAATGTGAAGCAATAGCTACATACTTTTTTTTAAATATTTATTTTGATAGAGCATTAAAGGTGCAGTAAGTGATTTCTAAGAAACACTGTTGAACACTCAGACATCAGATCTCTTTCTACAGCCAAAAAAAAAAAAATCTCTCACTACAGCGTTTCTTCAAATCTCTTTGTTCTCTCTCTCCTCCCCCATCATGAATGGACACGCCCCCTACTGCTGATTGGCTCCCTGTCTTCCTCCCATCATGAATGGACATGCCCCCTACTGCTGATTGGCTCCCTCTGTCTTCTCTCCCATCATGGATGAACACGCCCCCTACTGCTGATTGGCTCCCTCTGTCTTCTCTCCCATCATGGATGGACACGCCCCCAACTGCTGATTGGCTCAGTCTGTTTTCTCCCCCATCATGAATGGACACGCCCCCTACTGCTGATTGGCTACCTCTGTCTTCTCTCCCATCATGGATGGACACGCCCCCTACTGCTGATTGGCTCCCTCTGTCTTCTCTCCCATCATGGATGGACACGCCCCCTACTGCTGATTGGCTCACACTGTCTGCCGTCATGAATGGACACACCCCCTACTGCTGATTGGCTCACACTGTCTCCTGTCATGAATGGACACGCCCCCTCCTGTCCGATCCACTTACAACAGCATTTCACAGAAATCGCATACTGCACCTTTAATTATATTTTAGAATAAGATTCAATTCTGTTTCAGTATTCATCCTAAATATACACATTTTATTTGCTAGAGAAACAAACTTTCATTATAATGATAATTCATCTAACAAGCAATGAGCATCTACAATGTCTGACCTGTGTCATAGTCGTCGTCCAAAACCGCTTTGTGCTGTAATCTCTGAAGCTTCATCATTATGGACTCGATCTAAAGAAGGAAAACATTGTAAAACATTACAAATATATAGAGTGTAAGTGTCACTTACAGAAAAATAAAAATGACTGTATCATTTTTTATATATACGAAAATTAAAGCCTCTAAATGATCAGCATGATCAAAAACTATTGCGCTACATGCCTTGTGTCGTCTGATTTAGACAGAATTATGGAGATATCTTTTTTGTTAATAACAGTATTACTTAGACATTTTATGTGTAACAATATTTATGTCCTAATTTATTACTAATTATTGCACTGTTTTTATTCTTGCACCATCTATTCTAGTGTTGTATTGCTAATGTTCTATTTTTTGAAAAAGCAGCTTTGACATTCACTTTAGTTTCTAATGTTTTGTTGATTAATGTTTTTATCTTGTGTTTTGACCGGGACATTAGTACTTAAGTTTCGATCCTTCATGTAAAAATGAGTATGGAATGACAATAAAAGACCCTTGAACCCTGATCTTATACAGTTGAAACTCAAAAAAATGTGAATATGGTGCAGAAGTTTTTTTTTTTCAGTAATTCAACTTAAAAGGTGAAAGTAATATATTATATAGACTCATTACATGCAAAGTGAGATATTTCAAGCCTTTATTTGTTATAATTTTGATTATTATGGCTTACAGCTTATGAAAACCCCAAATTAAAAATTAGAATATTATTTAAAAGCTGTAAGCCATAATCATCAAAATTATAACAAATAAAGGCTTGAAATATCTCACTTTGCATGTAATGAGTCTATATAATATATTACTTTCACCTTTTAAGTTGAATTACTGAAATAAATGAACTTTTACACCATATTCTAATTTATTTCGAGTTTCACCTGTTCATTGTTGTGTCGTACTGACCTTGGTGTTTGTGCGATTGTTCTGCAGACAGTCTTGCAGAACATCTTCGTACTTCTTTTTCAGGCCGTCCCGACTCTGTTCTGAGGACGCGGTGACGCTCTCGTATCCAGAGGTGACCGACGAGGCCGAGGTCGAGTCTGACGAGTCAATCGAGAGAGAAGACGTGACTTCGGTGTCCAGAGAGCCAGAGTCTGAGTCCTGGATGTTTTCTTTCGCATAAGACGTCATGGAAGTCGAGGTCTGCATGTCCAGGTCTGCAAGCCACAGATCTCGGTCCAATAACAGCACTTTATGTTGCACTGACGGACCAATCGAACTTAATGCGAAATCCTCAGGTCCTGATTGGCTGATTTGAACAGAGCTGATCTCTGATTGGCTGAAGTGAGCGTGAGGTTTTAAAACACCTGAGTTTGAAGTTTCACACTTCAGTTTGTCCAGTGATGTCGATTCAGATTGTTTGTTTGTGCTCGCATCTAAAAATTCACTAGTTTCTAAAGACTGCTGAATGAAACTGAAGCTGGAATTAAAAATGTCGCATGATTGCGTTCGAGAGTTGTCATGCAAACGGTGAGTTTTGGAAGAATCCGAAGAGTTGTCTCCCTCGAAAGCATCCTTATGCCACTTCTCGTCGAGGCATTGAGAAGTGCTCATTTGAGTGCTCTCATCAGTAGACGAGCTAGTAGGAGTTTTTGAATGTCCTTGTTCAGAATCACATGGCGTTCTTCTGGCAGCTTCGAGCGGCTCTGACCGTCTGAAACTCCACTTGCGACGGCTTCCCGACGCTGCTGCACCTGTTGAGAACAGATTGCTGGTTAAATCTCTAAGTCTTGATAATAAACCATGAGAGGAACTTGGACATCTGACATGCAAACTTTCACAATGGCATTTTTGTAAACAAATAATGACCCATGACAGCTGCTGTCCTGCGGTTCAGCTGTAAAATCTCCCTGTGATCAGTGTGTCGAATGCAATACAGCTGCTGAGAAATTACAACTAATGAGCACATCAGGAAACACACAATAAAAACAACTTTAATAAAATGTAGCCTATACCAGTAAATAATTAAATTTTGTAACATTTAAATTAGGGCTGTAAACGATTAATCGCGATTAATCGAATTCAAAATAAAAGTTTGTGTTTACATAATATATGTGTGTGTATTGTGTATAATTATTTTGTATATAAATACACACACATGCATATATATATTTAAGAAAAATGTGTTATTTATATATAAAATAGTTATATTTATATAATATATATATATATATATATATAAATCATATAAAAATATATATGCAGTATATAAATGCTAATATTTCTCAAATATATATATGCATGTGTGTGTATTTATATATACAAAATAATTATACATAACACACACATATATTATGTGTAAACAAACTTTTATGTTGGATTCGTTTACAGTCCTAATTTAAATGTATTTTTTTTGCATTTTACACTTAAATTTTACACAAAACTTTAATGTATTTTTTATTAATAGTTGAAATTAAAACGCATCAGGAAATGCACAATAAAACAACTACGAGTTAAAAAAATCTATATCAGTAAATATTGTAGGCTGTTTTTTACTTTTTTACATTTAACATTTTTCCATTTTACACTTAAATTTAATATAAAACTACCATTGTAACAGATGTGTACATCTGTGTACACACACACACACACACACACACACACACTATTATCCTTATTGTATGTCAACTATGGAATTGTATTTTTATTTTATTTTGCTAGGAACATCTTTAAACACATTTTAATAAGAAACAATAATATTAAACATAAATAATAAACCAATTAAAAATATATATATATTAAATACATAAATTAAATTAGTATTGTTTGCAGGAACCATAAAGAGTTGTTTTATAATAAATTACACAATGCATTTAAAAAGATTGAGATAAATGTGATCCTTCATTGAGAACCATTGATCTTCTGAGTTATGAAAGAGGAACATTTGAGTAAAACTGACTGCAAGATTAATAGCTGAAAATAGTTAATGAGTTCAAAATGCATAATCGACAAGCCATCATAAAATTACAATCCCCAAAATTATCAAAGAGAATACCAGTATTAAACCAAAAACCATTTCAAGTCACCGAAACACACTGGTCTGTTGTTCTGGAAGGGGACAGATCTCAAATGAACTCTTTGTCTGCCGCTCTGATTGGCTCTTCGTTTAAATGCGTTTCCCACAAACCCGTCCCGTGCACAGAGTGAGAACAGCTGCAGAGCCGTTACACGAGCCTCTCGCTGATCTTTCAAACATAAACACACAAACTGACGAGGGAGAATAACAGCGATTCACAGATCTGTGAGAACCGAGAGCTCAGACACTAGACCATCACTGAGACAAAACCACTGAGACCTAGAAATAGAAAGTTTATGTCACTGATTTATAATCCAGCATATTTTTCCATGCAAGATTTTTCATCCCTTTAATATTTGGCCACTTCTTAATGATAAAAATGATAAAACCACTGTAATTTCTTGAACAAGAACATCCAAACATGCACACTCAGAGCGAGGGTTTAAACTAGTTAAACAATTAATCGTGATTAATCGCATCCAAAATAAAAGTTTGTGTTTACATAATAAATGTGTGTGTATGTGTGTGTACTATGTATAATTATTTTATATATATATAAATACACAAACATGCTTGTATATATTTAAGAAATATTTGCATATATATATATTTATATATAATTTATATTATATATAAATTATAAATATTGTATATATAAATAACACATTTTTCTTAAATATATACATGAACGTGTGTGTGTTTATATATACAAAATAATTATACACAATACACACACATTTATTATGTAAACAGACTTTTATTTTGGATGCGATTAATCACGATTAATCGTTTAACTGCCTTAGTTTAAACTTTTATTTTGAAATCGCAATAATGAACAGATCGCATATTTAGAAACATATTGATGTATTCTCCTGCGCTGGTGTGTAGATCAGTGTTAGAGATCTGATGAAATGGCGCACGTTGCGTTCAGCATTCGTATTTACTTCCGCATTGCAAAATAGTCTGAACACTTTTTTCCTCAAAAAAAAAAAGTCAAATATGTAAAGCAAGAAAAATGCACTCTTTTTATCTTCTTTCCTTCACTATAAATTACTCCGAGCTAATGAAGAGCAGATGAAGTCACAGCTGAAGAATGTTTTCTGGAGAGAAAAGAAGAGCTGCTCGAGTGACTTCGACAAGAGGACGTTGTCAAGCACTCGACCACAGCAGAGATTCACTTTTTTCGTCACAAGACCCCCTTTGACAGGTTTTACTTGTTGGGGACAAGATCTTAAGTCTCTTAAAGGCGTGGTTGAGTATGATTTCACTTTTCTAACTGTAGTTAGTGTGTAGTGTTGCTGTTTGATCATAAACAACATCTGCAATGCAAAGTTACAATACTCCAAGTTCAAAGCAAAGGGAGATATTTGCTTTTAAAGAAAAGGACTACAACAAACGGCTGGTAGGAACTACACGACATTCCTCCCGGGTTAGTGACATCAGCAACCCTAAAATTTACATAAGCCCCGCCTCCGGGAACACGCAGTCCATGTTGAGAAGAGGAAGAGTTGCTGTAGTCGAGCACATTTGTGAGTCAGCTCAAACTTTAGCATCCATCTTTTCACATGCAATAGAAAGTCACTCTGTGTGCGTCTCACAACAGTTCCTATACGAGCGATTTATAGATTACCATGACAGAATATGCTAATTGAAGATAGTTAACTCCACATCAGCGACATAAACTCATCAACTAACCAATCAGAGACGTCCTGTTGCTTCTACATGTTGTCACTTCTTCTGGAGTCTCTCCATCTTTGTCTGACTCCGTTTAAACATTAAAGGCAGAACAGTTTCTGTCACTTTAGTGTGTGTCTGCGTGAGGTAATCGCAGCTGCTAACACACATGAACTCTTGAAGCTCCGCCCCCTGTGCCGGGAGCAGCAGCTCATTTGCATTTAAAGGGCCAGGCACAAAACGGTGTGTTTTTGCAAACCCTCAAAAAGTGACAACTTTAACATGCTATATAAAAATATCTGTGGGGTATTTTGTGCTTAAACTTCACACACACACACAAATAGACCTAACTGTAATTTATTTCTGTGTGACTAATGTGCAATTTTTACATAAATGAATTCATTATGATCAATGTATCACTTTTTATTGTAAACCTGTGGTAAAACATCGATGCTTGGGTTTTAAATATTCAAGTAAACAACAAAAATGCCAGCAAACGTCACTTTTATCATGTTTGTTTTGCGATGCACGGTTTCCAGTGATTTCTTTCTTTTTTCTTTTTACTGATAAAACGTGCATTTGTTGGTGAAATGATGGGTGTGTGTGCCGTTGTTCCAGAGGTGTGTGTTACGGCCGTGTTTTAGTGAAGCGCTGTGGAGCTTCTGGCCCGACAGTGGAAACTCAGGCCCGGTGCTACTGACCCGAGGCTATTAGCCCGGCACGGCCCGTTTAAAGCCCTGGCTCGCACTGGCCCGACAGTGGAAACGCACACTGCTACTGTTCACAACTGCACTCCAATTACAACCACAACTGAGACTCAGCATCCACCATCTGTCATGAACACTGTCTAGTTCAGCTCGACTAGACGGCTAACAGCGATGACCACACGACAGAGAACACAAAAGGTCTGCTCTCCCATCGAAAGGGAAGGAAACGGTCACAAGTCTCTGTAAAAACACATCATGCTTGTTACAATTCCCTAAAAAAAAAAAGATGAAACGATCAAGAAGAGGAAAAAAGGGGGAAATATCTGTGTGGTTTGTTTATAAAAGTGTCTGCAAAAACAACTAGAATATCTGGTGCCCGAGCTAAAGTCAAAGGTCTTCTTTACATGTGTGGTTGCTCATGTGAAAATAACCCAACTTCTGGTTAATTTGGGTCAAGTCAAAATGTATACAATACCGTTTCAAAGCAGCTTCACATTAATAAACAGGAAAATAAGTTGTTAATGTTGTCACACTCATCAATTATGAAACATCAACATCAACTACACTGTAAAAAGAAAATGTATTAGATTAAGATTAAGTTTAATCAAATTGGCTATATTCAAATTATATTAAACTGACTTCAAAATTGAGTTGCATCTCGTATAAAACCATTGTTAATATAAGCAATAATTGCTTATTATTGCTCAAATTATTTTGATGAGTTAAAGTGTAAAAACACGTCAGCTCTACAGAAGATAATAGTGTGATTTTTCAGCTCGATTTAGTCCAGCGTTGTTTTAATTCAGTTCAAGAACTGTCTTGATGTTGCAAAGTCGTCCGGTCCGGATGTTTTTCACCCGTTTTATGGTCAATCAGGTGAAAATGGTGCATCTAATCAGTTTTAAGTTCAGTAACAGCACATCTTTTCTCAACAAGACACATGAGGTTTGATCAGTTCCTCAAAGTATATGAAAAACAGCAAGTATGTGCAACACTAACAGATGTTTGACTTTTGCAAACACCATTAATTACTGAAAAACAGTTTCAACGCCACACAGACTTCAATCAATATTGGCATAATAAAAAAGCCAGTTTTCTAGTGGCCCTGAGAGAAACATGTGTGTTTACCTTTGTCGATTAGAGAGTCCCTCTCCAAACACACTTCTGCTTTACTCGACCTCCCATTGGCCGCTCACGAGCGCTTCTCACACACACACACACACACACACACACGCGACTGAATGCTGAGGAGCTCGTAAAGAGGAAAAAGGAATGTGTGAGGGATCCGCTTCAGATTCTCCTCTGGAGACGCTTCACCACACTCACACACACTTACACACACTTGTATATCGTGACTCTTCCAGTGACAGCGGAGCGTTTGAGGAAGTGAGAGTTCGATGGACAAGTCTTTTCCTCTCTACTTTTTAACACAACGGTTCAGACGAGAGTGAGAGAAAGCTCAGCTCTCTGTGTGCCCACAACAGCATGATGTTCACACCAGTGCTGTTATCAGGGAAGTGCATGTAAAAACAACACATTTCGTTAGCCTCATAGCATTATTGCCTAAGTCATTTTTTGGCCAACATGACGTAGGCAATTATGCTATGAGGCTAACGATTTTTGTCAAATAAAATAAAGCTGACATTTTTTTTAGATTAAACACTTAGTTAAAGTCCCCCTGTGGTGGAAAACCAAGTTTTTAATGTTGTTTATGTGTCTATGTGGTGTTTTTAATATGCTTTAAGACACACCATGTGCAAATTCATAAGAGTATTTTCTGCTTAAAACTGCAGTGAACCAAAGACAGTCTCAAAAACACGGTTTGAAATCGCTGGTGTTTCTGACGTCACACACTACCTTGTAACCAATCAGATCAACGTGTGATCGTCAACCAGTGGATCTCTGAGTGAGTGAGTGAGTGAGTGGAGGCGGGGCTCATTTGCATAGTCATTTGCATAGTCATAGAACCGCGTATACTAAATGAGGCTGTCAAGTTACATAAATTATATTTACAAGAATTATTGTTTTTTTGTTGTTAAATATGTCAGTTTGGTGATAAAAGATTTTAAGGGATAAAATGATTGACTACAGGGGGACTTTAAGGTATAAATGAAAATTAGAAATGTTGCCTAACATACTGAAATAGTTGAAATCTGAAGTACTAAAATTACTAACCGAAATTAAAATAAAACTGACATTAAAATACAGTTATACTAAAATAACACTGGTTCACACCTATGCAGAAATGTTGGCGGATCTTATGGATGGATGGATGGATGGATGGATGGATGGATGGATGGATGATGGAGATAGGATTATTTTCTGGTGTAATTTGTTAAGTTAGGGACTTGAGCTCAGGAGAATTTGACAAACAAAAGAAACCCTTCGAACTGCATTTAAATTTAGCAGCTGCAGTTCTGGCAAAGGTTTCGACGCACTTCCTGTTCACTCAGAGAGACACAGGCCAGCTGAAAATGACACACACACACACACGCACACACACACACACAACTATGTGGACTAAGGAAACTATTTGAACATAAACAGATCTGATGATAAAGGAGCACAAGAACTATGAAAATATAACAGAAAATTAATCTAAACAACACAGTTATTGTCATAATTCAGCTTCATGTCGTTCCAAACCCATTTATCTTTGAAATAAATTGATTGTTTTTCACTAATCTCATAACCAATTCCATTACAGCAAGTATTAGACTTTTTCTGCTTTCGTTTGATGGAAAAGAGCAGCGTGAACTTCTGCTAAATACCTTGTTTTGTGTTTCACGGGAGAAGAAAAGCTTTGGAATGAAATGAGGGTGTGAATTAAAAAAATATATAATATTTTCATTTTTGGATGCACTTTTTTTCTGTAAAAATCTGCAATCTGATAAACAGACAAAGATGCTCAGACTGGCCTGAATCGTGCATGTAAGAACAGAACAAATATTTTGACAGATTGACAACACAGATGCATCCATAAGTAGCTTCACACTGACTCTAATAATGATGGTTATTATTACAAATGCTCATGCCTAAATCTTGTAAATATGTATTGCTATACAGATTGTGACATTGCAAAGCTAATAGTAAATCTAGGATGTTTTAGACGTTTGCTCCGGTTTCTCTCCCACATCTTGATCTTGTATTCTGCGAGCGTGTTTACATGAGTTTCGTGTTTCTCTAGAGCCGCCTGCCTGTGTGGGTCCAACAATATTATGTCTGAAAGTGAGATCTGAATAGCAAAGGCTTGTTATGATTGGAGAGGATCTCGTGAAAACCTTTCTAGCCTTTTGATGGATGTCTAAAAATAATTCAACCACTAAACCACCCGCTGCTTTTTTTTCAAAGTTTGCTGAACTTTGATGTGGGAAGAGATTGTGGTTAGAAGAATAAAAGAAAATAATGTGTTCCCAAAAGATCATATTGCACATTAGAAATGTCAATACATAAAGCAAGTTTGCACAGTTACTGTATCTGATGATAACAGCATGGTACTTTATTTTATATACACCATGGTGTTTAATGAATTACCATGGTATATGTCAAACAGCAACAATATGGCATTCAAAAACATGGTATAATCACCATGGGACATATAATACATCATGTCCATGACAACAACTGTTTACACATGCTACTTAAAGCAAACATTTACATCATTTCATAATTTAATGTTGTTTCAACCCATGTTTGGGTCAAATATGGACAAATCCAACGGTTGGGTTTAAAACGTAATTTAAAGATTTAGGCCAAAGGTTGGGGTTAAAAATGTAGGCTACACTGTAAAAAAAGATTAGTTGACTCAACTTAACTAAGTCAAGTCATCTTGTTGCTTTGACTGAGTTAATTTGAGTCAACTTATAGTGTCAAGTTTATGCATCAATTCGTGTTTTGAAGTGTAATAAAATTGACACTATAAGTTGACTCAAATTAACTCAGTCAAATCAACAAGATGACTTGACTTAGTTAAGTTGAGTCAACTAATCTTTTTTTACAGTATAATTTAAATATTTAAACCAAACGATTGGGTTTAAAAAAAAAAAAAAAAAAAGTTGAGTTTGTCCATGTTTGACCCAATAATTGGTTTTAAAAAAAAAACAGATTTTTAGAGTGTAATATCATGATAACTTTTGGTACTTTTTTTGTCAGTGTTTCAATTTATTACATGATATTAGATGAAAGATTGCCATACTGATTGACACCGAAATTACAAGTAAATTTCACTAATTATTACAAAGATAACACAGTAACACAACACGGACTAAACGTGACATTTTTAAGTAGACAGACTAAAATAGGCCTACTATTATCTTGTAAAACTTACTCCAATAACCATTGTTTTATTTTTGAACTTCGAAAAATCTTTTCTTTTTTTTTACACTACCAATCTGTTTTCGTGCAGTGCCAAGAAATATACCATGGTATTTTGTGTTTTTGTCTTACCTGCCCTCCCATCGCACAGGTAACAAGTGGATTCAGTGTCCGGTATGTGTGTTTTTGAGTTGTTCTCCACTCTTATCATTCCTGCGAACATCATGATGGTTTAAAGCCGGTAAATCCACGGCACTAGTTGCGATAAATTAAACTCCAAACGCCGGGCACGCGCGTGTCATCCTCCGAAGCGCGGCGCGTGCGCTTTTGCGCGTGAACCCGACGCCGTTCACTTTCCCAGAGAAACACGAAAATAGTTGTACTTCACACTTTCCACATAATAATAGTCCGCAGATAGCAGGGTTGTCAAATATGAGATCTCAATCGATCGATGCTTGAGAAGAACAGATCCACACAAAAAATGGCGAGTTTCCTGTGAGAGGAAAACGCCGAAGGGAAGCCTGAAGAAAGTTCGCGTTTGTGTCCCTCTGTTTAATGCCCATCGATAACCTCAAGGTTCTTTATTTTATTTCCCTTTTTCCGGGTGAACAACAGAGCCACGGCACACGGTTGTCAACAATCAGACGAGAGCCGGATAACAGCCGCACTTTGTGCCGTTATGTGGCGCGTGAAGGAGTTTCAGTGACGTCAGCTGGAATTTGACTCCTCTGATTCACACTGAAGCAAAACTCCCATCAACTACAGTACATGAACTGGACGGGCTTCAAATGTATGAATGTCATTACAAAACATCAAACAGGCATTTATTGTACTGCAAAACATTTCACAAAACAGAAGTGTGAACAAACAATATTAAATTATAGCCTACAGGTGAAACTCAGTGCAAAAGTTCATTTATTTCAGTAATTCAACTAAAAAAGTGAAACTAATATATTATATAGACTCATTACATGCAAAGTGAGATATTTCAAGCCTTTATTTGTTAGAATTTTGATGATTATGGCTTAAACCTATTCACATTTGGGTTTTTCATGCCATAATCATCCAAATTCTAACAAATAAAGGCTTGAAATATCTCACTTTGCATGTAATGAGTCTATATAATATATTAGTTTCACTTTTTTAGTTGAATTACTGAAATAAATGAACTTTTGCATGATATTCACATTTTTTGAGTTTCACCTGTAAATCTGAAATGCTCCTGATCTTCTGTTAGGACACATGTGAACTTGAGTAAAAAAAAAAAAAAAAAACATCAGCTGGTTCAAAAACATGATGAAGAAAAAGGAAGTTAGTGAAGATCCTTGATACTTGATTTTGATATCTTATCAATGGCATTCACACACTGTAAAATAATTGTGTAAAATCCTGCTAGTTGGTTAACTAAAACTGTACAACTTTTAGATTTAACAGGGACAATAAATGTAAAATCTATGCTATAGGCCTATGTATTCAACAAGACAATACATAGGCTACTAAAATAATGTTGAATGAATGAATTTCCAGAAAGTCCCTGTATTACTATGTTGGGTGTCAGTAGGCCTACAATACATTCTCAAAGCAGATTTTAATAGTTGAGATATTGTCTGCGTTCTCTTAAAGGGATAGTCTATCCAAAAATAAAAATGTTATAATCATTTAATTTATTTACTCACCAAGTCGTTCTAAAACTTTTAGGTAGGCCTAACTGAATAATCAAACGTAAAATAATTTTCAATTTTAATATTCACTGTATAAATATAACTTAATAATCTGGGTTAAACTACAAAAGTTATTAAGTCAAGATCAGTGAGTGTTTTTTTGTTCTTTGATTGACTAACAGAAAGTGCGTATCTATACGACGAATGTTATTTCGCGTGCCATTTATGCCAAAAATAGTTTTCGCGTGCATATGATACTCACTTTATGGCGTGTAATATGCACGCACGCACTCCTACCCAAGGGTTTTCAGTGCGTAGCATTGAAATACACACACAAAAAAAAACATTTTTGGTGTATAAATGGTACGAGAAATAACATTCGTGGTATAGATAAGGACTTTCGTGAGATCATGTTGACAGGCCGGCCATTTTAGGCTACGGTCACTTTAGTAAATGTACTAATATAGCCTATCATTTAAGAACTGGAATAATAAGCCATCTGATCCGTTTCCCAGGCGTAATGCGCGCACACAGAGAGCGCTCCTGTTGTGTCTTTCTCTCTCTCAGCTGAACTGGGCTCGATGAACAGAGCTCCTCTTTGTGTGGTGCTGTATAGACGGTGGACACTGGACAGTCTCATAATGCTTTAATTGAGCTAAACCCATCAGAGTGTCAGAGTCAAAGTCTCTTACAGAAGCAGATAAATCAGATTAACGTGATCTTGTGACTTTAAGTCCCGATGTGAAGCACTGAACCAGCAAACGACGGGTCTTCTGTGGTCAATGTGTCAAGGAGAATATCTGACGTTTTCCACATTACAATAAAAACACTAAACACACAGTTAGAAAATATTTTGAGGTGCACATGAAAACACATGGAAGTCAAATTATACTATCAATAAAAATATATTTTTCCTTTATAATGACAATTTTATACGGAGTCCCTGAAGTACGGAGCCCCTGAGGGGACCTTTGCAAAAAAAAATATAGGCTACTTTTGCGTGCTCACGGCTCAAGAAATATGTCATATATATTAATATAGCCTATATTTACATAATTACATATATATTACATAATTATTATGTCTTCCACTTTTTCATTTATGTTACATGTTTACTTTATCGAAATGGATGTTTTCTTTGATTCTATAACTTCTCATGTTAATTATTTGTAGTTATTGGTTGTCTCCATCTGCTTCTTACTGCTTGTTTGATTGTTATAATAAGCAGATTGATTGTCTCTTTGTCTGTCAACTGTTTGTATTATTTTGTGAAGCAACCTTGGGTTCTTGAAAGGCGCTATAAAAAATAAACATATTATTATTATTTTATTAAGTCATCGAAACTATGAAGTATGGTATAGGCCTGCCGTATATGAACTGCATCTAAAAGGGAACAAAACATTATTTATGCAACATTCATGGAACACTCTTTTTCTGAAATGCTTTAGTTAATCTAACATTTTTTAAATGCTTGTTTCAGAGAACCTTTAAAAGTTTTTTTTTGTTGTTGTTGCAAAATTCTAAAATTAAATGTTCCCTTGCATAACCAAGAAACATATTTTTTTGAAAACTGGACGTTTTGAACGTTCAAAGAACATTCAGAAATAGCGTTTTCATAACTTAATAAGAAAGTTGGCGAAACATTGTTTTAAATCATGTTTTTGTTTTGTATAGTGACCAAAAATGAAAAACTATTTTATATTTACATTGTCTATATTCCAGCTCCAAGACTGCTTATTTAAAAAAAATAATCATCTTGGCTTGAGACCTGAACATGTATTTTTTATATTTAAATAAGCAGTCCTGGAGCTGGAATATAGACAATGTAAATATAAAATAGTTTTGTAGTGAGTGACCAAAAATTTAAAACTTTATTTATATTTACATTGTCTATATTCCAGCTCCACTGCTGGAAATCATCTTGGCTTGAGACCTGAACATGTATTTTTTATATTTACCCGTGATACTTGGATATATCTGATTCTGAAACTGAACTATCCGTATCTGCAATCACGTGATGTAGCCACTGTGTGTCAGTATTGTACAACTTCATAAATCTCAAGCTCTCATGTGAGAGTTGTGTCGAAATGTTCAGAGAGAAACCACTACAGCCTGAGAGAATATTATAGAGATAAACGATGTAAACTGAAGCTGAATGATTTTTCTTTTTCATTCATTAATGTCCATTCATTTCAGGGGCTCAATTTGGAAATCAATTTGTGTCCTCAATATCAAACTAACATTTTAGTAGGAAAACAAAGTTTGTTTCTTGAGTAAAAATGAGTGCCGTGACTACCGTCAAATCGATTAATCGCACCTAACATAAAAGTTTGTGTTTATATATTATATGTATATATATATATATATATATGCAGGTATGTATGCATATAAATATATATTGTGATTTATATGTGGATTCCACGTGTACCAGATGTGAGCCAACACCATGTTGCTGTCTGGGTATATATATATATATATTCCCAGATGTGTGTGTGTGTGTGTGTGTGTGTGTGTGTGTGTGTGTGTGTGTGTGTGTGTGTGTGTGTGTGTGTGTGTGTGTGTGTGTGTGTACACACGCATATTATATAAACAAACTTTTATGGTAGATGCGATTAATCGATTTGACAGCTCTAATAAAAATATCAATTTGTATCAATTCGATCACCCTGATGTGATCAGTTGAGATGTAGTTAAAAATAAGGGCTGAGTTTGTACGAAAACAAGTTTTATTGACAACCGTGATAAACATGTTTATAACTTTCAGGTTGAAATGAAGGAACAACAGATAATCATCTTGCAATTAATATGAAAGATGACAGCTCAAAATTGAGGAACAAGGCATGAAAACAACATGCAACCATTGAAACAAATACAGATCGACAGAGAGAGAGAGATACGAGTCCTTAAACTAAAAATACTCTCACGATATGCCCAGTCTATAGTGCAACATGCACATTCATCTCGATATCTCACGGCATTGCATCATCCGGGTCCAAGTGCGCCGCCCTGCTGGAGAAGACGTCGGCTAGCATGTGTTTGGGAATCTCGGATCCGCGCACGCGCAGGGTGTAGCACGCGTCCTCCACCTTTCCCAGGCTCTGCCGGAGCGTGTGCAGTTTCTTGGACACCTCGTAGGGCCCCGTGTTCCCGATGAAGGAGAAGCCGTCGTGGATTTCCCTCAGGAAGCCGCCGAGGAGGAACGGCGTGTCCATGTCTCCGTTGCCCACACTGCTAATGCACATGCGCATCAGCTCGCCCGTCAGGTCCGCGACGCCCAGCAGGTAATCGGTCGGCGTTATCTGGAACGTCAGAACGCACGGACCGGGACACGTGACCTCATCTACAGCCTTCAGCAAAGAGACGAGGAAACAGTGAGTATCTGCGGTCAAATATGCCATAGGAGACTGATCAATCTAGTAAAGAGCCAACAGTACACTCAAACCACAGACAAGGCTTAAAGGAACCGTATGTAAGAAATGTATTTCAATTAATCATAAAATGGCCCTGATTAGGGATGTCAACGATTAATCGACGATCGATTAATTGTCGATAATACATTTAATCGATACAACTTCTCGATCATCGATTAAGCAGGTTCATGCTCGTGTGCGCTACTCAACCGCGAAACAAAGCGAGCGCGTTTTGTTTGGGACCATTTTACACCTTCATTATGACTAAGTTTGCGTGTTCATTCACAGCCTTTTGTTTTGTGCAAATGTAAGTTGTAATATTGTGTTTATTTTGTGCTTATATTATATTATATATTATTTTGTGTATTTACATCCTGTTTTCGGTAGTCGATTGTCGAGTTCATGCGCGTGATCATTGGTAACTAAACCTATGCGCGTGAACTCGACAATCGACTACTTTGGATTCGGATAAACTTAAGGTTGAGCCGCTGTAGTCACTTGGACTATTTTAAACATTGTCTTTACTAACTTTCTGGGCCGGCAAGTTTCAATTACAATAGAAGCCTATGGAGGAGTGAGACCGCTCTCAGATTTAAAGGCGCTATGTGTAGTTTTTCTACTAAAATGAATCCATTTTTATTGCCTCTGTGTGAAGGGGTTGTAATCTCACAATAAAATGATCCACTTGGCGGGTTTTGCTATTACCTCTGAAAGCAAGTATTCCTATTTCTATGTGAAGTGTCCGGGTCGGATTTGCCGTGAAATCCAGTGACGTGACGGAGACCTGCATGCGCGCTCCCGAGCCTCTCGCCTCGTCTACTGAATTTGCACTCAACAGCGATGACACTGCAACTTTATGTGTCTGCTAATACTAACGACCAGCACAACACAGACTCCAACACAAACTCCACATAATAATAAAAAACAAAAAAAAGCACGCGCACGAGCACTCACTTGTAAACGTATTGGTACGCTAGATACCGCTGAAAACTACACATAGCCCCTTTAATCAAAAATATCTTCATTTGTGTCCCGAAGATGAAAGAAAGTCTTACGGGGTTGGAACAGCATGAGGGAGAGTCATTACTGACAGAGTTTACCTTTTTGGATGACCTAACCCTTTAAAATATATCAGTGCCATTGTTTGTCTCCAGATGTCACCAGTCATGTTTTTTTTTTCTTCTAAGGCACGTCTATAAAAGTGACTTAAATGCCCTAATTTAACTAAAACCAAATCCTGGCTTAATCTAAGCCCTGTCTGTGAAACCAGGCCAAAAAAGATTTATGTATTGAATTGCATATACAATATTTCCATCCATTTGGATTACATAATACATAACATAACTTAAACTAATACATTTAATGTGAAGCATTTTTGTCAATCATACATAAATTAAACGGATACAATTTCTGAAGTTATACTAATAAACTGAATGTGTTTTAAATACACAATAACCAGGTTTTGTATAATCAATAAATCCAATGTTTTTTTAATCCCATACATTTTTAACTAACTGAATATTGCTTGATCCACAGCTAGTCATATATTAACCATATTAATACTTTTTAACTGAATTAATGTAGTTTTCACAATGAACAGATTAATGCTGATTTGAAGCAATTTGAGTAAATGTGTTTTGAAAATATGATTATTTATTAATAATAAACTATGCCATGATTTTTTAGTGCAGAAATCTGACCGGTTTTATTTAGGCATGACTGACAAATATGCATAACATTTTGTGCATTACTTTATGTTAAAACTGTGTAATCCAAAAGGATCGAAATTTTATATGCAAATACATATTAAATTTAGGTCTAAAAATAAGTTGAGTGTAGCGATGCTTGCCATAGCAAACACCATTATATAAAAGAGTTTATTTACACACAAAATACCTAAAAAAACTATAAATGCACAAGCCACACATTTTCTCTCAAACTAAACGCATCTAAAAATATCTCTGAGAATTGTTTACAGAGAGACGTGCAAAGCAAGCAGCCCTCATGGCTTTCTAAAAATAACAGCAAAGATGGAGTGATTGCCACCGATCTGATAAACCTGCTGAATGTGCTCTTGAGAACGTAGCCCGTATATTTGAGCAAGACAACATTAAAGCTACAATATGTAATGTTTTTCATCACTAGGAGTCGCTAACCTTTTACAATAACAAAGGCGTAGGTTGATGACGCATAAGCAGAATTATGTTGTCAAGCTGATGGATATAATAATGTTTATGGATGAGTGAATACATTGATGTGTTTATCATGACTGGTGTGAAGCAGAGCGCGAGTGCTAATGAGAGACAGATATCACACGTGAGTCCCGCGGAGATAAAGGAATAAGGACCCGCAAGTGCTGTATTAATACTCACACAGGACAGTTTATTAGACGAATGAAACTTGTGAGGTAACGCAGCGCTGTTCACTCGCTCTACACGATCACACTAAACTGCATTTGAGTGTGTTAAAGTTATAATGTTATTCTATGTGTTAGTTTGTGTGTATGAGACTAGCGGTAAGCTCGATCAACATTAGAATAACATACTGATCATATTCTAACATTTCATCATGTTGAGCTATATAACATTGATTAGTTTTATGTACATTTTCTCTCCTGTCTAATAAAGTACATGCGGCGTCTCTGTCAAGTCGAAGTTAGTCACGGACGCTAGCTCTCGGCGTCTCGAAAACGGCACGCTGATATTGATCCTCGTTTTATTTCTCCTTTTGTTCCAAAGTCAGATTCATGGTCCATAATGTTTGAACGAAACAACAACAGCGTGAGCGCGCCGCTAGACGTAACGCAGTTGTCCACGTCTGTCGCCATGGTTACTACGGCAGTACGAGCGGAAACCAGGGATAACGCAGATATTACGTCAGGGACAGGCGACAGTAAACAGCGACGAGACATTATTTAAAATGGGAATTTCTCTGAATCTTTGGGAACTTTTGGGATATTGTAAGAAACTGCAGGAAATATATCACACTGTGCAAGTGATTTTATTACAAAAATCTTACGTATTGTAGCTTTATAAGGATGTCATGTTTATATAAGGACTATCTATGACTTTAGGATGCAATATCATACCTTGTTTTCCCTCATGAAGACCAGCCGAGCGTTGATCTCCTCCAGGCTGATCAGTGTGCGGTGTCGGATGAAGTGATGGAAGGACACGGCCTCCACGTACTCCTGAATCCCTGAAAACACAGACGCTCTCTTCATTACTACGGCCCTTCAACTCAAAGCTTTCATTTGATCATTTCACAACACATATTTCATTACGCTTCAGAAGCCCAAGCCCTGACCAAACATCTTATACCTCACAACAGCCTAGAAGATCTCAGTGTATCTTCTACATTTTGTTTCATAATCTTTAATAAGTACAGGGATTTACACTGCAATTCAAAGATTTGGCATTTTGTTTTTGAAAGAAGTCTCTTCTGCTCACCAAGGCTGCATTTATTTGATCCAAAATACAGTACAAATTTCGAAATATTATTACAATTTAAAACAGCTGAATTTATTGTAAAATGTAATTAATTCCTGGTATCAAAGCTGAATTTTCAGCATCATTACTCCAGTCTTCAGTGTCACATGATCCTTCAGAAATCAGTATAATATGATGCATTTATGATTATTATCCATGTTATATTTTTGTAGAAATGGTGATAATTTTTTTAAGGATTCTTTGATGAATAGAATTCAAAAGAACAGCAATCTTCATCTTTTGTAACATTATAAATGTCTTAATTGTTCATTTTAACGTATCCTTGCTGATAAAAGTATTAGTTTCTTTGGTTTTTGCTGAAGCTCAAACGTGCCGAGAAACATGAGAATGAACACGCTTGAACTGATGTGTGTGTTAATGAATGTTTATACGTGAATAAAAGCCTAAATTAAATCTCTTCATCATATAAAGCGATCGAGTCTCTTCAGAAGATTCGGACTAAACCGCTTACTTCATATGGATTAGTTTTACGATCTCTTTATGAACTTTTTGAAGCGTCAGTGGTAGTTGCGTAGCTGTCAATGGAGGGACAGAAAACTCAGATTTCATCAAAAATATTTTTCATTTGTCTTTCGAAGACGAACAAAAGTCTTACAGGTTTGGAACGATATGAGTAATTGATGATTAATGTTGCCAAATTAAAGTTGCCTTCACATGCTATCTTAAATGTCCTCTCGCTTTTGAAATTGTGATTTTGACTTGAGTTCAATTTTGACTTAATTTCCTTTTTTTTTTTTTTTTGATGATGAAACTAGTATTTATCAGAATTGCAATACCATGTGAAGGCAGCATAATTTCCAGAGTTCACAATATACTACTACTAATAATAATAATACATTATTATTGTACATTATCTGTACAATATATTTTGATTTATACAGTGGGCATGATTTAATTTATTATAATACTATTATTCAATTCAACTTTATTTCCAGAATCAAGGTCCATGAAATGTATATACTTAAAATGTTAATAACTAAACAACCATTTTTCTTCAATGTCACAAACAAATGGTATTTGTATTAGCTAGTGGGAGAGCAGTTCCTAACTTAACTTAATAAGTTGGCAGTTTTTTGGATGAACTTGCAAAACCTTGTTCACAAAACTAAACTTTTTAAGTTTATGGAAAGAAACTTGGTTTAGGTTGAATAAATGTATTAAACATACACTGTAAAAAAATATTTTCATGATTTGTTATCACAACTTTTTATCCTTTGTCAAATCAACTTCGATAACTAATGCGTGTAGAGTTTCTGTTTATTAAACCATTCTTCTTCATTGTATTAACTCAAAATTTTAATTACAACGAACTCAATTTTAAGGCAACTTGCTTTTTTAAGTTAAACCAACATTTTTTTTACAGTGAAGTTATACTGACTTTTGTCAAAGAATGTTGCTGAGCCAACACAACAAAACCAGTAATTTGAACCTTTTTCAAGTTGTGTTTTTTACAGTGTGGGTGAACTATCCCTTTAAGACACTGTTAGTATTGCTTTTCAAACTTAGAGACTGTTCACACTGAACTACGCCACTTTTCCATTGTTTTTCAACGTAAACACATTTGACCGAATATGACCCGTTTGGCGCTCCATAGACAGTTGCACTCAACTTTTTTTAACAGCGAAACATGTTCAAGATGTTGCAATGTGAAGCTATTTTCAGACATTCAAACAGCCTCAGTCAGTAGATGATGTTTAACTGAGCGACTGACCGCTGTGTTTGTGTCCAGATCTTGTGTAAACACCAGGACAATAATGACAGGACGGAAGACTTTGTGATTAAGCTTTACTTTCGGAGTGGCAATTAACATCAAAGACGTTCTTATCTGTCGCTCCCTGGGCACCGATTTGCATGCAGTGTGACAATGTTCAACATAAAAATGAAAACAAAAACCCAATTCGAGTCTCGGCCCGAAACGCACGGCTCTTTGTGATGCGGTGCTCGCGGTTCCCACAAAAGCTGAAACGGGTCTTGTCTTCTCTCAGGCTCAGAAGGAAGTGAGATAACGTTATCAATCATGAGATTGGAGACTCCCTCTGCAAGACATTTCTTTGGAGGTTAATTTGACAGAACTGTCACCTTACTGGATGTAAACACACTGAGGATAAAGTCAAAATCACTAACTAGAGCAAGACTTAAAGTTGTAACACCTGTTAGAATCTCTTTCTGACTCTTAATTAGTCCGACTCATGGGTATTATTATAATTAATATTATATTACAACAAATAAGGGTTATTATAGGTAACTAAAACTAAAAGCATTAAAAAAAATGTTGCTTGCAATAAAAATAAATAGAAAAACTTTGAGCCAAGGCAACATCTCATTTTCATTTTTAGATTTAGTAAAATAACTAAAACTTTAAATGAATAAGTTTGTTTTTAAAAATGAATAAAAAGACAGAAGTTACAAAAACACAAAATATAAACTATAATAGTATCTGAATTAGTCCCATTACAGGAAGAGTCTATTATTCATATGTATTGTTATATTAGTGAAACACCATTTTAATGCATATGTGTATGTCGAATAAAACAATTATTGAGTAGGGCTGTAAACGATTAATCGCGATTAATCGAATCCAAAATAAAAGTTTGTGTTTACATAATATATGTGTGTGTATTGTGTATAATTATTTTGTATATATATATATATATATATAAATACACACACATGCATGTATATATTTGAGAAATATTTGCATTTATATACTGCATATTTTTTTTATATGATTTATATTATATATAAAACGAACTATTTTATATATATATAAATAACACATTTTGTATAAATATACATGCATGTGTTTGTATTTATATATACAAAATAATTACACAATACACACACATTATTTTATGTAAACACAAACTTTTATTTTGGATTCGATTAATCGCGATTAATCGTTTACAGCCCTAATCTGAATGATACTAAAAATAACACTGTCATAAATAACAGCTTGTATACACTACTGTTCAAACGTTTTGTGTATTTTATTACATTATGGCATCTTAGTTTAGTAAGCTGTACAAACTAACAGTAGTAGAAGTGTATTTTTTGGGAGTAGAGGAAAAGATATGGTGTTAATCTGTTAATCATCCAAGAAATTAGGACAATCTCAAAATGTTGGAGAAAATGATCAGTTAATCAATAGTGACGACTTATCTTTCATCCTTTGATGTTTAGCTCTCGTTTGAATTAATGATTTTGGATCAAGGGAAAGCATGAAGCAATTCAAATACACTACTGTTAAAACAAGAGATATAAAGGTGAAACTTAACAAATTTGAATATTTGTTATGTCTTACAGTTTATGAAAACCCCAAATTCAAAATATTGTGAAACGTTTTTCACAAGCTGTAAGCCATAATCATCAAAATTATAACAAATAAAGGCTTGAAATATCTCACTTTGCATGTAATGAGTCTATATAATATATTAGTTTCACCTTTTAAGTTGAATTACTGAAATAAATGAACTTTTGCACCATATTATAAAGTTTCACCTGTATAGGAGAAGCTTATAAGTAAATAAGTGTAATTAATTAATAATAATAGGCAAAAATTCAGGCTTCATAAGATCCTTCTATTTAAAAATCTTGTTTAAACTGAATATTTGCAAATATTATGTGATTAACAGACGGACACTGACAAAACTACACCATCAAACACAAGACCTCAAGATAATAATCCAAGCACACACACATCTCTGGCCGACTCCACAGATGAGTCCAGGCAAAACCACTGACCTCTTCATGTCTGATGGTCAAGAATTGAACGCTCAATGCCTTTTGCTACAATAATAGATGTGCATTATACATCGTCCATCTCTATACCCAGATCAGACGCTGGTGAACTGTGCCAGCGTGTCTTGTGTACCCTTCACCAAACTTTCTGAGCCTAAAGGAAACGGATAATTGGGCTTTCAGTGAGCCTAACACTGTGTGTGTGTGTGTGTGTGTGTGTGTGTGTGTGTGTGTGTGTGTGTGTGTGTGTGTGTGTGCTATGCAGGAGTTTGATGCCGTTTCTAATACGGGCACAGGATTATCTTCATTTCTATCAGGTACAGTGTGTGGAGAAACACTCGTAATCGAGCAGAAAAGACACGGTTCAGATGATAAAGAAAATGTGCATTTGTCGAAGATAAAAAAGCCAGGAAATTCTTCATGCAAACATGCTATCATAAAAATAAAATAAAAATTATAATCATTTTGCTGCTTAAATACAGACAGTACCAAGACTAGTGGAGAAATAAAATAAGGGAATGATTTAATGGTGCCTCTCTATGGAGCTGATGATTTGGCCCAACTTACACGTTTGAAAGTCATAATTATACATTATGAATGATTATATTGAGCACATTTATTTTAGCACATTTTAAGTATTTTGGTATAGTGCTAGCAACTGAGTTTTTTTTTTCATTACTACACTCTAAAAAATGCTGGGTTGTTTCAACCCAATTTTGGGTCAAATATGGACAAACCCAGCCGTTGGGTTACATTTTTTACCCAACGTTTGGGTTTGTCCATATTTGACCCAAAATTGGGTTGAAACAACCCAGCATTTTTTAGAGTGTAGTTACAAGTTATACTAGAGTTGCATCAATACAATATAAATAAAATTCAAACAAAAAATAGAAAAAATACAGCAGTTATAAAACTAAATAAAACGCTGTGTAAAAATGCTGGGTTGTTTTAACCCAATTTTGGGTCAAATATGGACAAACCCAAACGTTGGATCAAAAATGGCATTTAAAAATTTAACCCAATGTCCATATTTGACCCAAAATTGGGTTAAAACAACCCAGCATTTTTTAGAGTGTACTTGCATTAAAATTAGGACAGTCCAAAAAAAATGGTTTAATAGAAAGAGGGATCTTGCAGAACATGCAAAAATGTTTTGCCTTTTTAGCAGAAATGCATGTGCAACAAGAATATGTTCATAAGGCGTGTTCAGACCTTTATTTTGAAATATTGATGAACATGAAAAATCATGAAAGAATGGTAGAAACCTCAGTTTGTTTTCATGCCAAGAGTTCAAAAGATAGCATCCATTCAATTCTTCTAGAAAAAAGGTTTGAAAATGTTTTAAATATAAAGAAAGTAATAATAGATTCAGCATTTGTGATGTGGCAGCGAGCTATAATGCACATACGTGATCTTTTGTGTTTCTTAGAGGTTGAGTTCATTTCAAAATCTGCCAAACTTCATATACTACTTCTGAATAGGATGTCTACTTCATAAATTTTATGAAAATTGTAAAAAATAATGGTTCATATCACTCAAACAACATATGGAGATGGAGGCGCCCTTATATGGCAGTAATGTCAACTAGTGGAGAAGTGTGGTACTGCGCCCAAACTAAATCTCACTGAAAGCTTATTTCAAGAGATATCAACCTAAAATTCAGATTTTTGGATTTGATTTTTTTAGCATTTTTAGAGTCCACCAGGTTTTGAAAATATATATTTTATATAAAATATGAATAATAAAATTTTTAACATTGTACATTTTCATAAACTCAAACTTCTGTAACTTTTTTCTGTTTAACTTTCTTAATTTACTTCACTTCTACAAAAATCTGTCAAATGTCTTCTTTAAAACAAGACCAATCTTACATCTATATTCCAAAGCCTTCTTGAATTACAACCATTCAAGTTCGGAATGTGCATTTTCATCTCTATTAAAAAAAGGGGTGCCGCTTAATGTAATATGTCTTTCCATTTTCACTGAAAAAAAAATTGGAGTAGGATTTACATTGAAAAAAATTTTTTTTTTCAAATTGCTAGTAAATTTCACAATTCATTACAAAGTAGAAAGTACTAGAAATAGTATTTTTTAGTAAACGTACCTCCAATAACTTTATTTTATTTACTATCAACTTTGAAAAATCATTGTTCACAGTGTAAATCCTAACAAAAACATTACTTTGCTTAACGCTACTACAACAAAAAGAAAGAGAAAATGTGCATTAGGTGCATAATTTGTGCTTTATCTATGGGAAAATATTTATTATAGTTCCCAGAATGCAAACAAACTAACCAGCATTCACAATTAAAGTTGAACTATGTGCAATACCAGTTTATTTCCACTATTATTCTTAAATCAACACATGAAATCTGTGCTGATTACAATATTTATCTCATAATTCTGATGATTGTGACATAACTTTGAAGCAGCTTAAGTGAGTATTCAGTTCTTGTTATTATCATATTACCTGTGCATGTACTAATAGTGTTAAAAGCTTCGGCAGAGTGAACTTATGGATGCAATTATTGTCAAGCGAAAACAAGCCTATTAAACACGACCATAGACTCTCTCTCTCTCTCTACGCTTGTGCCCGAGGGCGAGTGACGTCTGCTTATCCCTCACAAACCAATAAAAGCTCTTCCAACAAAAAGAAAAATAGAAACCTAATGGACAGGATCTGACCTCGGTCACGTCGCAAGAAAGAGCCGATGATTTCTCTGCGGCCACAATCTAAAAACGACTTCCCCTCACCGTTAGATAACCGCAGAGTTTGCTAGGTCTCCTCCCTCGCTTATCCACACTTTCCTCAGAAGTTTGCAGACATTGAGTCTGCCCTCGCTCCTCTTATGAAAGACAAAAATAATAATGGCTGGAAAATCATGGTGACCTTTTTTTGGGAAGATTAAGCAAGATGAGATATTGTGTAATACGTATTGGCGTAAAGTGCAAAACAACAACACCGGTTTGAGCAGAGACCCAGAAGTCTTCAACACAGTGATGATGATGATGAAGATGATGGCAAGATTTGCATATAAAACCGCATGTTAAACTGAACAGCCGTAACACATGAAAGTATCATAAGAACTAAATGTTCTCATTTTATCATCAGTTCTTATAAGTAGAGCTGGGACTTTAACGCGTTAATTAAGATTAATTAATTACACAAAAAATAACGCGGTAAATTTTTTAACGCATTTTAATCGCACTTATTTTTGCACCGCGGAACGTTTCTCACTGGATGAGTTTAGGCGGACCGATTATACTGGAGCACCAATAGCGGTCATAACCGTCTATGTTCATAACTTGATAACTTCAGACAACAACAAACCACAGTGAACATGAACACAGAAGCTGACGAGACCGCTTTGGTCGGCCCCGTGGATGGGACATTTTGTTATAAGAAATGAACGGATGGAAGCGTCGATAAGAGCGTGGTTGTGTGCAAGCTATGCAACAAGGAATTCGGGACGGCTATTGCTACACTTAATGGCAAAAATAGCACTGGTCTGCTGGACTTGGTTGAACAAAAATAAACAATATTTTGTTGCTTAAGCTTATGTATCTATTCAGTCATTATTCAATGGTATACTAAAAATCCATGTGAAAAAAATTACTTCTCACTGTTCTCAGGTCAAATATTTATATGCGATTAAAATGCGATTAATTAATTAATTACAAAGCCTCTAATTAATTAGATTAATTTTTTTAATCGAGTCCCGGCCCTACTTATAAGACTAGCACAGAATTACAAGAAAAATTCCAGGGAATACATCGTCAGGACAATTTAATCTAAATTATATAATATTAGTGCTGTTTATTAGTGATTATATTAGTGATTAGTCGCATCTAACATAAAAGTTTGTGTAACTTTATATCATATGTGACGCTGGATCCCAAACCCAGTCTGGAGTCGCACGGGTATATCTGTGGCAATAGCCAACTATACATTGTATGGGTCAAAATTATACATTTTTCTTTTATGCCAAAAATCATGAGGATATTAAGATCATGTTCAATGAAGATATTTAGTAAATGTCCTACCGTAAATATATAAAACATGTATTTTTGTGAGTGAATGCAGCACAATTGTGAACATAAATGCACAACTTTAAAGGAGATTTTCTCAATGTTTACATTTTTTTGCATCCTCAGATTCCAGATTTTCAATAGTTGTGTCTCGACCAAATATTGTCCTATCCTAACAAACCATACATCAATGAAACGCTTATTTATTCAGCTATTTCTCAATTAAAAAATAAACTAAAATAAATACCCATGTAACTGGTCCAGGGTCACATATATGTATGCATACATATACCGGTATGTGCGCGCACACACACACAAACACACACACACTATATAAAAACTTTTATGTTAGATACGACTAATCGCGATTAATTGATTTGACAGCACTATATAATTTATATATATATATATATATATTAGGTGTTCAAAAAATAATTGAGAAGTACAATCAGGGTTATTATTAACTAAAACTATTAAAAACACTTCTGCTAACTGAAATAAAGCTGAAATAAAATAAAATATAAATATTAGTTTAAAAAAAAATTATTGAAATAAATAAATTTAAATGTTGAAATAAGTGTAAGTTGAAGCACAGAATCTAGATGGAAATAAATAAAACTGCAACGCTGAGCTGTCGACTGAAGTACCTGGCGTGATCGCTCGGTGGAACTGGTGCAGATCTTCTCCTCTCAGTTCTTCTGCGATCTGTCCGATCTTCTGCCTCACGCTGTCCAGTTTCACATCGGCCTCGGTCAGGATCTCCTCGACGTCTGGAACACTGAGGAGAACACACTCATGCTGGGTAACAGTTCAGGCTCTTCACAGATGATCTATCCGAGAAAAACTCACAGTATAATGATATACAACATCTAACAAGTTACTTTGTACTATGAGGCAAAGTTTTCCTTTTTATCAATTATCATATTCTTAGTTATATTATAGGTCTGCCTTAAAGGTGGACGATGATGAAATTGTTTTTTTGTATTATTTTCATGTTATCACTGTAAAGCTGCTTTGATACAATCTGTATTGTAAAAAGCACTATATAAATAAAGGAGACTTGACTTAGTTAACCAATTTATTCAAACAAAAACAATTCTATCCATCTAACTATCTATCTATATATCCTTCATTCTATCTATCTATCTATCTATCTATCTATCTATCTATCCATCTATCCATCTATCTATCTATCCATCTATCTATCTATCCATCTATCCATCTATCTATCTATCCATCTATCTATCTATCCATCTATCCATCCATCTACCCATCCATCTATCTATCTATCCATCTATTCTTCTATCTATCTATCCATCCATCTATTCTTCTATCTATCTATCCATCCATCTATTCTTCTATCTATCTATCCATCCATCTATTCTTCTATCTATCTATCTATCTATTTATCTATCTATCTATCCATCCATCTATTCTTCTATCTATCTATCTATCCATCTATCTGTCCATCTATCTATCTATCTATATATCTATCTATCCTTCTATCTATTCTTCTATCTATCTATCTATCCATCTATCTGTCCATCTATCTATCTATATATCTATCTATCCATCCATCTATTCTTCTATCTATCTATCTATCTATCTATCTATCTATCTATCTATCCATCTATCCATTAATCAATCCATCTATCGATCTATCCATCTATCTATTTATCTATCCATCAATCATTATATCTATCCATCAATCATTATATCTATCCATCAATCTATCCATCCATCCATCTATCTATCCCTCTATCATTGTATCTATCCATCTATCTATATCACTCACTCACTACTAAGTGTAAAGTAGTTCGCTCGCAACCTATTACTTTGACTATTTTCTAAAATATATATATGATAATAATGTACATATATATATATATATATATATATATATATATATATATATATATATATATCATGACATGAATGGATCTCACCTGGTCACTCTGTGCAGGAGGAATATGGTCCGTTTGCTCTCAATGGTGATATCTCGACTGCTTTTCACCAAACGCTCATATTTATCATGCTTGGTGTCCAGTTCTTGCTGGAATACTGTCAGAGAAACCAGTAAATATGTCAAATTCATTAATCTGGTGTCGTTAACACATGCTGCACACACACACACACACACACCTTTGAAAGCAGCAATGACAGCTGAGTCCTGGTTCATGCAGTCCTCGGGTTTCTGTCCGACTTCTGTCCTTCGTCTTCGGCCGCATCCCTCGTCTAAGAGGAACATTAAAAGCATTATATACATATAAGAACATAACTCACCGTCACAGCAATATGAAAGCAAACGATTCTTAGTACGAGGATTTCTGCATGAAAACCAAATGTTTTTAAACTGCATCCGTGAAGTAAAAGACGTCGTCAGGCTTTACCTTCTCGTTTACTCATCTCTGTAGTAAAGTGTTTTTCACTGGACACGTGAATTGGTCAGTTGTAATGTACAATAAACTCTTTTATTTTAGCAGCTGACTGTGATTTTAGTGCGTGTAAATCCAGCTGAACGCCTTTATCGTGGGTTTACACGTGTGCCTGAATGATTACGTACTTCCGCAAATATTAAACCTAGAAACAACTTATTTATAAATGTGTAATCAAACCGTGCATTCGTTATAAAAGCAGCGATTTACGTGCGACTCGGTTAGATTTGAACGCTGGCACGCGCACGCACAGGGACTTCCATTGTTTACACGGGACCTGCGCGTATTGATTGCGTGTCACCGCAAGACATTCTGGGTAATGTAGTTTAACCTGGTCCAATGACTTCCGAGGCTATTTTTAGTCCAGTTGTAAATGTGATATTCTTTAGATGATTTAGGTGCTCAAATTTTGTTTAAATAATTTAGAAAGCATATATTTTCATAGCTGTTTTTATGTCAAAGTAATTTTTAGGCTATATTATGCTATGTGAGAGTATTGTTTTATGCTTGCTGTTTTTTTATTTTATTTTTTACTCCTTTTATTTTAAATCATGTTGGTTGATTGCATTATTGATAAAGGATATGTGTGTACAGCACTTTGTTAAACACCTGTTGTTTTTAAAAAGTGCTATATAAATAAACTTTGACTTGATATTATTTTCTTATAAACTTCTAAAGCACTTAATGAAAAAAATAATCATAATTTGGAAGGAAAACAAAAGGAAAATAAATGAAAAGGAAATATAAGAAAAAACATTAAAATAAATAAAAATAATTGAAAATAAACGAAATTAAATGAAAAATGAAAAGAAATTAAATTAAATGGAAAAAAACTGAAAGGAAAACAAAGGATATTAACGAATGAATGAATGAATGAATGAATGAATGAATGAATGAATGAACAAACTAATGAATAAAATGAATGAATGAAAGGTGTAGATTCTTACAAAAAATATATTGTAGTGGTACCATTGTACATTGTTCCATATTCATATACAATGATATTTACATCATGTTTCCTCAGAGCATATTTCTACTCTCACTACTCTCATGGTCATGGCATGGCATAAAACAAATTGAACACACACACACACACACACACACACGTTCTCTCCTTTGATTGCACATACAGTAGTATATCAGATTACAGTTCTTCCTCATGAACTTCAGCCTGAAGGATTGATGCCAACTGTGTACGTGCCAGCCAGAGCCTCCTCACTGTGTGAACGAGTGCCCGCGAGCTCCTGTAGGGGGCAGTGCAACAAAATAAACATCATCAAATTACATGTATGTGCGTTTTATTGAAATCCCATATATTTGCTTGCTTAGAAACTTGCACAAATGTGCCGTGGTCATTTAGATCACAGCTTTTCAGTCTTTTAGATGCCACGGACCCCCAAATATTATAATATCATAAATATGTGTCAAATATGCTATTTATTTTCAATTTTGTTATATATTACGTTTTTTATATATATATTGTAATCAAAGTTATCTATTTAGCCTACTTTAATTGTAAAAAAAAAAAAAAATTAGATTTATTTATTTTTTATCCGTTTTTCTCTGAACTTTTCCACGGACCCCCAGCACTTGGCCGGACCCCAGTTTGAAATCCCCTGATTTAGACCGACTTCTTTCCGTCTAGAATTGAGAATATGTAGCCTACTTAATACTCTCCAACCCATTTACGTGAATGACATTGCAAAACAATGCATTGAACATAGATCTGCTGTCTCGAAAAAGCTATTTGTTTTTCATTAACTCTGCTTTTTTGAGTGTTATAACTTGTTTACTAACTAGTAAGAATATCTAGTAAGAAATAGGCGTACCACTATATGCTGATTCAATGGATATAGTTCACCCAAAAATAAAAATTCTGTCAGTAATTACTCCCCCTAATGTTGTTCCAAAACTGTCTTTCGTTCATCTTCGGAAGACAAATCAAGATATTTTTGATGAAATCTGAGAGATTTATGTCCCTCCATTGACAGCTACGCAACTACACTTTGACGCTTCATTAAGTTCATAAAGAGATCATAAAACTAATCCATATGAATTGAACGGTTTAGTCCGAATCTTCTGAAGAGACTTGATCGCTTTATATGATGAACAGATTTTATTAAGACTTTTATTCATAAAAATTTATCAGCGAACATAAACACACAGAAGCTCAACCGAACCTGCTTGACACACGAGACTGAACCTCATTGGCTCTTCCAGAAGCTCAAACATGATGCGTAACACGAGAATGAACCTCATTGGCTCTTCCAGAAGCTCAAACATGATGCGCAACACGAGAATGAACCTCATTGGCTCTTGCAGAAGCTCAAACATGATGCGTAACACGAGAATGAACCTCATTGGCTCTTGCAGAAGCTCAAACATGATGCGTAACACGAGAATGAACCTCATTGGCTCTTGCAGAAGCTCAAACATGATGCGTAACACGAGAATGAACCTCATTGGCTCTTGCAGAAGCTCAAACATGATGCGTAACACGAGAATGAACCTCATTGGCTCTTCCAGAAGCTCAAACATGATGTGTAACACGAGAATGAATCTCATTGGCTCTTCCAGAAGCTCAAACATGATGCGCAACACGAGAATGAACCTCATTGGCTCTTCCAGAAGCTCAAACATGATGCGCAACACGAGAATGAACCTCATTGGCTCTTCCAGAAGCTCAAACATGATGCGCAACACGAGAATGAACCTCATTGGCTCTTCCAGAAGCTCAAACATGATGCGCAACACGAGAATGAACCTCATTGGCTCTTCCAGAAGCTCAAACATGATGCGCAAAACACGAGAATGAACCTCATTGGCTCTTCCAGAAGCTCAAACATGATGCGCAACACGAGAATGAACCTCATTGGCTCTTCCAGAAGCTCAAACATGATGCGTAACACGAGAATGAACCTCATTGGCTCCCTCAGAAGCTCAAACATGATACGCAACACGAGAATGAACCTCATTGGCTCTTCCAGAAGCTCAAACATGATACGCAACACGAGAATGAACCTCATTGGCTCCCTCAGAAGCTCAAACATGATACGCAACACGAGAATGAACCTCATTGGTTCTCACACTTGAGCTTGTGTTTACTGATGTGAGTTGATGAATGTTGCCTGTTCATCACATAAGCGATCGAGTATCTTCAGAATTTTTTGACAAAACCGTTTAATTCATATGGATTAGTTTTACGATCTCTTTATTAACTTTTTGAAGTGTCAAAGTGGTAGTTGCGTAGCGGTCAATGGAGGAGGGACAGAAAGCTCTCATATTACATAAAAAATATATGAATTTGTCTTCCGAAGATGAACGAAAGTCTTACGAGTTTGGAACAACATGGGTGAGAAATAAATTACAGAATTTTATAATATAATAATATATAGTAAAATGAGTTCAGATTATGTTTATAAATTACTTTCAGCAGTTCGAGTTCAATTCAGTTTATTTAAATGCAAAAACAATAAAAGTAATTGTTATTTTTGCATCTCATTTTAGTGACGGCACAGATAAAACGAATCGGCTCGTGTGGACCCCCGTCGACCTGAACTAAACCCTGAAGCCTTCAAAGTCTTGCTAAATAGGTCACCTACCTACTAACAAAGACATTAACATTTTAAAATCCTTCTGAATGCGACAGATCATGAGCGAACACACAGTAATTCAATTTCCCACTTATCCTGCTTTCAGATTGTGTGTGTGTGTGTGTGTGTGTGTGTGTGTGTGTGTGTGTGAATGAAATAAGGCGGGGCATATTTATCAGGTCTGAACCCCTTCGCCACGCCCCTCGTGTCTGACGTCAGAGTTTGGTTTGTACTGGGACGTGCAGAACGCACACAACACAACCACGCGCATGAGGAGCGCGCCTGCGGGATGGAGCGTGCGCGGCACGATCACAAACCCATCCGTTTAATTAACGGAGAGAGTGGGAATATATTTTGTGTGATGAAACGGGTAAGGTTGTTGATTTGCGTTTGTTAAGGCGGACGCGTTGTGTGTGGATCAACGGGAAAGTTATCCGCAGGAACGCGTGGGGAAGGACACTATTTAAAGGGCCAGCAGCGCGCAAACGAGAACATGGAGCGATGCCCTACTGTTTTGGATCCAGACAGGGATAAACAGTATTGCGAGCTGTGTGGAAAGATGGAAAACCTTTTAAAGTGCGGTAGGTGCCGGATCTCCTTCTACTGCAGCAAAGACCATCAGAAACAGCACTGGAAAAAACATAAACTCACCTGCAGAGAGGCTGAAAACACCAAGATTGTGGCACAAACTCCACATCTGCAGGAGAAACCAGCTGATCCAACACTGTTCACCAGAAGTGAAAGCTCAGAGACTGACAGCAGCAACACAAAACACAAACCCCAAACACTAAAACTGGCCACTGAGTACATCATCCCATGTATGAACAAACATGGCATTTGTGTCGTGGACAACTTTCTGGGTGAAGACATCGGGTTGTCCATTTTAGATGATGTGAAAGCTCTTCATCAGGCTGGGAAATTCACTAACGGACAGCTGGTGAGTCAGAAAAGTGACTCTTCTAAGGACATAAGGGGGGATAAAATCACTTGGATCGAGGGGAAGGAGCCTGGATGCGAGAATATCTGCTTCTTGATGAGTCGCATGGATGACCTGGTCAGGAATTGCAATGGAAATCTGGGAAACTACACTATAAATGGAAGGACTAAAGTAAGTATGTGCCAAGGATGCTTTACTAACACGGCTCCTCATGTCATCGTGGTTTTGAAGGATTCATGCATCGTCCGGTCAATCTGCTAACAGCTTATATCTGCTGATATTTTGTATTTTTTTTATTTTTTTATTTTTTCAATGGATGATCCAGGGTGGCTAATGGCTGATATAAGGTATTTTTTATTGTTATAATAAGATGCATCTGCTTAATCTTTATTATGACCAGGGCATGACACTGACTTTTTTTGCTCCTGCTGTGTCTAGTGCAAAGGTTGGGGTCTCCAACCTTTTTTCATTTGAGAGCTACTTTTTAAAAATGAAAGTGGCCGAGAGCTACTCATGTACTTAAATCTCTTTAATAATGTCTCATAACTCTCATATTTTTTTTTATAGAAAATTGTACTTTGCATATTATACTGTAAAAACTAGGGCTGTCAAAAGATTAATCGCATCCAAAATAAAAGTTTGTGTTTCCATAATATATGTGTGTGTACTGTGTATAATTATTTATATATATATAAAAACACACACAATCATGTATATATTTAAGAAAAATTGGTTATATTTATATATAAAATATTTATATATAATATAAATTATATAAATGTATGTATAGTATATAAATGCAATTATTTCTTAAATATATACATGAATGTGTGTGTATTTATACATAATTCTACAAATTATACACACATATATTATGTAAACACAAACTTTTATTTTGGATGCGATTCATCTTTTGACAGCCCTAGTAAAAACCCATGATTATAGTCGAGTTTAGTTGATCATAACTAGAGATAAAATGGCATGAACATTTCATTTCATGATTATAGTGACAAACATGATCACGTTATCACAGAATCCAGTTTAAAAAGTACTAATACTACACAATGAAATTAAATATATATACAAATAACAAATAAAATTAGCATCAATAAGCACTTTTTGTTTACATAAACATTAAAAATGATGGCCAGATTTTGAAGGAGTGTCTTGCAACATGTTATCTACGTTCAAATAAAGTTTTGACAAAAAAGGTTTAACCTCACATATTTCAGCCTTTAAATCATTTTTAGAAAAAGAATGAGTCCGAAAAGATAAATTACTGACATTTACAATGCACATTAGCTTATCTTTTATTATTAATAGTAAAACTCGGTCCGATTTTCCTGTGGCCCCTGTCGTTGCTATGCAACCATGCACTGCGCTCTCCAGTCCACAACAACGAAGAAGTTTTAGTAGCTAATGAATTTCCACCACCGAAAAACGTTTGCTGTAGCTCTGCTACAAGATTTATTTACGGAGAGTGTTTGAGTGCACCCTCATCCTTCCTGTTGACTGAGCTTTCAATGTTGTTACGGAAAGGGTGAAGCTGATGGTTGGTTCTTGTCACATGATCTGCGGTGCGATTGCGGCATTCTGAAAATTTGAGATCTTTTCATCTCGCTGCGCCTGGAAAAAACGAGCGCGTCGCTTTAATTATGAGCGCGCTTGCCGCATTTGAACGAACTCGAGCGCACAAAAGATGCGCTCTGTGAACGGCCCTTGTCGAGCTACCTCCAATCAAGCCACGAGCTACTGGTAGCTCGCGAGCGACGTGTTGGAGACCCCTGGTCTAGTGCGTTTTCCAAAGTTAATAGCCACTCAGCATTTTCACTGAACACAATTTTGACATTGATACAATGGGGGAAAACTGCCATTTAGATAATTATTAATATTATCTCATAATTTGGTAGCAGGAATATTAGGATGCTGTCACTTTAAGACCTGACGCACGGATCCATTACACTGTTACATGCGTTTTCTTTCTCAACTGTTTATGTTCACTTAAAACATAACCGACTGTGTTTACATGAATACTCACCAACTTGGCATTTTGACATTATTTTGTGTGCATTTGAATGTTTGGACAATAAGCAGTTAAAAATATTCAATTTAGTGCTTTATATGTGCGCAAACCTTCAGTGAGTGAGCACAAAATCTGCGGGAATAAGTGAAATCAAGCCCCGTAACACTAACAATATTCATCCGGAGCAAATGAAACGAGTGAGTGAGGAGAGGCGGGTTTGTGTCAATCGCATTTGGAGAGATGAGAGAGAGAGAAAGTGTAGCTGGTGTCATGTATTCTGTGGAAAATGATTATTGGAAGCGTTTCAGATATTTTAGTATTGATATCGAAAAATCTATATTTTTGACAACACTACATTGCACATAGTTTATTATTTCAGATGCCTTTTAAAATCTACAATTGAACAAATTTGATATATATATTATATTGAAGCAATTAAACAACACTAATGGAAGGATGGGGACTGTGCAAATACTTATAGTGAAAACACTTTCCAGAGGAGACTGACAACACACAGACAGACACAGATCAGGTTACTCTTCGGTTACTTTTGATATTAAACATATAAAGTCTCACCTTTCAAATTTAGTCTTTTTTTTAAAGAAATGTAAACAATAAATAGCGTTTTGTGGCTCTTTAATGTGTGTGACAGATCGCTGTGTTGCCTCAGTTAAAGCCGCTCGTGAACCGATCATCTCTTCCTTCTAGTTCATTTATAGCATCAAATAAACATGAATGAACATCAGAAGGAATGTTGTTTTAACCGCGGAAAGGCGTCAGTACACTCCGCTTCTCAAGCTCAAATCCTGCACCGTTAATCTACTAACTCTCCTGACTGCTTTATCGGACAAAATGGCGGATGGCGAAGTATGATTGGTCAGATCACCTGTCAATCAAGCTCCCTGCGAAGGGTCAATTCCAGCACATCGTGAACATCATGAGGTGCATCCTGGGAACCGAAGGAGTTGACATGTACGCTGCACATATGATGATTTTCCTTCTCTATCTTTCACACACGCTTGCTTCATTTACAAAAGCCAGAATTTTAATATTATCTGATTAATGCTTACAATCTTGGCTTGGTCAATCACTCAGTCTGTTATTAATTATACTGAAAACGACATGTGAGCTGGAATTATTTTGGTTAAATTCAGTGCATCATTTGCATGCATCCTTGCAATTTTTTTGGCAAGTGATTTATTCCTTTATTTTTGGGCTGGGTAGAAAAATTATACTATCAGCTTGGCAAATTACTGTGAATATTTATATTCAGATTTGTATGTTACCAGTGTGCACAGTTTAAAGATGATCACTGCACCATAAGCAGTGAGTACCTAACCTGAAAAACCTTTGTGCATTATCTGAGGATTGCGGTGCATGTGGCATTTGTTGTGCCGGTTAGAGAAACACTTTCACTTTTTCTTTGTAATTTGAAAAACTGCTTGTAACATTAATAACAAGGTCATAGATTTGATAGTATGCATGAATCAACTTAAAAAATTACACAGTTTAGCTTTAAATACCTCAATATTCTCGCATCTAACATAAAACATATATATATATATATATATACTGTATATACATATATATATATGCACATATATACTATATATACACAAATTTTTATGTTAGATGCATTTGAAAGCACTAATATAAACACATTTTATTTTATTTTTTAATGCATGAGTTGGAGAAGATGGTAAAGAAAACTACATGATTCCATACTTCCCTTTCTGTAAGAGTTTGATGACTTCACTTTTATTCTAAATTGTGGCAAAGAGCAAGAAAAAGCTTCCCAGAACAGACTTTCAGAAATACTAACAGAAATGAAAGACTTTGCCTTTAGATTAACTTTATTTTTTCTATGGCTGATATTTCTAGCTCTGCCATGCACCTTTCCACCTTCTTCGCACGCCGTCTTCATCCAATATGTTGGAAATCACCACATCAGGTTGTTTTTTTAAATTGCAAAATTAAACCCTTTACATTAGTTTAACGATTGATAATTAAGTATAGTGGAAAATTATACAGGTTAAGTTAATTAAACGCAATATAATAGTGTTTTGGAGGTAAAATAAATATATCTGTGTTACTTTAACAAAAAATAATTGGGTAAAAACAACAGTGCCACAAAACCATTTTTTTGAGTGAATAAAGTGAGTGTGTGTTAAGGCCACATTTGTATGTCGCTGTGTTTAGTGCATCCGAGCCTCTTCCAGGCCTCAGTTTCACTTTGGCCTTGCGTGTGACCTCAGATCTCACTGTCCTCGAGTATATCAGAGCGACTGACCCACGAGACCCACAGTCGCTCGACCGGCCCCGCTCACACTCCCTCTCTTTCATATTCAACCGTTACAAATCATCATGCAAGTTACCTTGATGTTTAGTGTCTCTGCTTACTACAGTTTCCTTTGTGCTGCTGTGAAGTCCCTCGAAGTAAACACACAATTAGGTTTTGTTGCTGTAACCGAGCTTTTTCATAGATCTGTTGATGCTGTCTTTTTCTCTGTAATTTAACGTTTATTTAATTGAGCAAGTCAGGTTTCCATGGCACATTTTTTATGCACATTAGACAAAACCAACAGCTGGGTTTCAGTTTTTAATAAATAAATGTAAACCCAATGGTTGGGTTCAAACAACCCAACATTTTTTAGTGTAGCCCCTTTTTTGCTTTTTTTAAAATGCATATAGTTTTAAAGCCTGTTTCTGCGTTACAAGTGCATGTTTCTACATCTTTAACTTGGCAAAGTAAAGAGATTAAAACATCTGTCATGTCAGAGGTTTTCAAATCACATGCATTGAGCACATTTCCTATTCTTAACCACAGTGTAATTTTAATATCATTGTGATACTATTATAATTTTAAAAAGCAGAAACTCGTACAGGTTTGAAACAACTATCCCTTTAAGTGTAAAATATTACGTGCTAATGTTGTTATTAATCTTGTTTTCAAAGGACGGCACAACTATTTGTGCGTCTTCTCGCTCTCTGCTCTGTGACCATGAATGTTCATCATATTGCATGAGTCTGATATTATACTGCATGTCTTAGCCAACTTCATGCATTCTGTTACACTGACGAAGCTCAAGCAGAAATATAATTTCATCAATGAAGCGTTCTCTCTCTCATGCTTATGATCCTATTGCACTCATTTCTCAAAAATATGCAGGTGAAACTCAGAAAATTAGAATATGGTGTCATTTATTTCAGTAATTCAACTTAAAAGGTGAGACTAATATATTATATAGACTCATTACATGCAAAGTGAGATATTTCAAGCCTTTATTTGTTATAATTTTGATGATTATGGCTTACAGCTTATGAAAACCCCAAATTCAAAATCTCATAAAATTAAAATATTACATGAAATCAATAAAAAAGGATTTTAAATACAGAAATGTCGGCCCTCTGAACAGTATAATCATGCATACGATCTCTGTACTTGGTTTGGGCTTTTGCATGAATTACAGCCTCAATGTGGCGAAATAAATGAACTTTTGCATGATATTCAAATTTGTTGAGTTTCACCTGTAAACCGATAAGTGATAGATGGACATTTTTTACAGTGTAGTCGTCCAAATGACTTGTTCGCTGAATTATCCAAGTATTTTCATTATAAAAGTCATTATTCACTATAGTCTTTTGCTCTCAATTCTCTTTTAAACTTGAATGACCCTTTGAATACGAGACACACGAGAACCAGTGGTGTTGGACGTTATTGACTTCATCACTGACGCAAACGTTCATTAAAACTTCTCCTTTTGAGTTCCACAGAAGAAAGAATGTCATACGGGGTTAAAACGACATGAGCTTATATTAATGATGCCGACAGCCAGTCCTTTACTGTAACGTGACCTTCTTTAATGGTATGCAGCTTTACAATAGCCTCTCTGTACACACTGCATTGTGTGTGTGTGTGTGTGTGTGTGTGTGTGTGTGTGTGTGTGTGTGTGTGTGTGTGTGTGTGTGTGTGTGTGTGTGTGTGTGTGTGTGTGTGTGTGTGTGTGTGTGTGTGTGTGGATCTATGCAAACAATGCTGATGGAGAGAGTCCTGCTTTTACCGACTTTTGACCCAATTTGCTGGTTTGTGCAAAAAAGGAAGTCATGTGGATTTGGCTTCAGAAGGCTTTTTTCTGCATGTGGCTGCATTAAGACTAATTTAACAACAGTCAATGAAGGAAACAAAAGAGGAAGTCTTTTAATCACGCAATCTTGACATGAAGAACCTTTAAAGGCACACTATGTAATATTTTTGGATCAAAATATTCAAAAAAACACTTGAACAATGTTAGGTAACACTTTATTTTAGTGTCCTTGTTACATATGTTACATGTACTTACCATAGTAATAACCGTAAATTATGCATAATTACATGCAACTATACCCTCAACCAAATCCTAATCCTACCCTAAACTTATAGTACACTCTAAAAAATGCTGGGTTGTTTTAACCCAATTTTGGGTAAAATATGCACAAACCCAGCCGTTGGGTTACATTTTTACATTACATTTTTAACCCAACGTTTGGGTTTGTCCATATTTTACCCAAAATTGGGTTAAAACAACCCAGCATTTTTTAGAGTGTAAGTACATGTATAGTAAATTATTATTACTCAGTACTTAAATATATAATTACACTGTTACAATGACACCTTAAAATAAAGTGTAACCCAATGTTATATATTTTGTTGATTTGTGTACTTACATTAATCCAAATGTTTCTAAGAATGTTTAAATCCAGAGAAATAAGCGGTTTTAACATATCAAGGACATCATACCCACGTTACCCTCGATTTCTGGATATATTTTGTAGAAACCATGGAAAACATCAAAGACGCTTGAATATATGTTTTATAAGACACACTCTAAAAAATGCTGGGTTGTTTCAACCCAATTTTGGGTCAAATATGGACAAACCCAGCCGTGGGTTACATTTTTAAATTACATTTTTAACCCAACGTTTGGGTTTGTCCATATTTGACCCAAAATTGGGTTGAAATAACCCAGAATTTTTTAGAGTGCAGGTGAGCAACTGTTTGGATACATTCATCGACTGAAAACGAATCATTGTTAGACAGCTCAACACAGTTAGTCTCTTTGTTTGAATCTCATTTTCTTGATTTACCGCGAGTACCATGTTTTACCATACACTCAACCCAAATGTGGGTCAAATATGGACCAACCCAGCCGCTGGGTTAAATTTTCAACCCAATGGTTGGGTTTGTCCATATTTTACCCAAATTTGGGTTAAAAACAGTCCTAAATTTTTTAGAGGGTACCTAATATCGATCTACATTAGTAGCCGCCGGGTGAACGCACACAGTAGCATTATAACAACTTTCAACACACTCAAATGCATGTAATATGATCAAACAGCGCTGCGTTACCCCATATATGTATGACTGGAAGAAGCAGAAGCGTCCGTGGTACTCGCACTCGCCTCTCATCGCTCCAGCGGCCTCGTTCCTCTCCTCAGATTTTCGTAACGTTAATAAATCTTTAATACATTACCGGTCATCCATGAGTATTGATTTCAGCGCGAGTCCATCGTATTCTCCACCGGCTGTAGAGGCGAAGACAACAACTCCGACGATTCTGCGAAATCAAGGCGTCATCAAGCTACACCTTTGTTTTGAATAAACGACCTCTAGTGGTGAAAAGGTTCATAATGTGCTTTTAAAGGGTTAGTTCACCCAAAAATTAAAATGATGTCACTGTAATAATTACTTATCCTCATGTTGTTCAACCCCGTAAGACTTTCCTTCATCTTCGAAACTGGGCCTCTGAGTGAGTTCCCGTAGTGTAACAGCGCAGCGCTTCGTCAGAACGCAGGCTCACTATTGGCCGACGCTGGTTATGTGTGTGATGCTGGCCAATAGTGAGCCTGCGTTCTGACGTACAACCCAGAAGCGCTGCGCTGTTACACTACGTGAACTCACTAGGAGGAACACACAGAAGAACATCAAGAGTTGAATAAAGTCCTTATTTTTGTTTGTTTTTGCGCACATAAAGTATTCTCGTCGCTTGATAAACTTAAGGTTGAGCCGCTGTAGTCAGTTGGACTATTTTAAACATTGTCTTTACTAACTTTCTGGGACGGCAAGTTTCAATTACAATAGAAGTCTATGGAGGAGTGAGACAGCGCTCAGATTTAAAGCAGGGCTATGCAGTTTCGGGATTTTCTTCGCTGTATTCTCGCTCTTTGCTCACAGGTTTCTCTATAGAGCGCCCCCTACAGCTTCGGAGTAGATATTTGACAACACTGGACCCTCTTGAAAATGAGATGTTGCATCTCAAGGGGCTATCCATTAATACATTTAAATTTAAATTTAAATTAAAATTGCAATTGAAACACTGTCGAAAAACTTGTTGTCGACTCTCAGATACCAGAGGCTAGTAGATCAACGGCATCACAGCAGACGGGACAATCTTTACAGCGTCTTCTTCATTCGGGTTCGAACAGCGTGAGGGAGCAATAATGACAGACTTTTAGCAGATTTTATTTTGCCGTAAAGCAATTCGTTACATCGCGAGACATGATATCACGCGATACTTCCTGACGCGGCGAACCGCGGCCCAAAGTTGCGAGTGTGTTTTTCCGCTCACAGGCGATAGGGTGGTGCGAGACGACCAACATTCAACCCGAAAAAAGTAATATAACCATTCCAATGACTCCAAAGCTGTTCAGTTAAGGTAAAAAACCTGTATAGTTCACCTTTAATCAAAAATATCTTCATTTGTGTTCCGAAGATGAACGAAAGTCTTACGGGGTTGAACAACATGAGGGAGAGTAATTACAGAGTTTACATTTTAGGGTGAACTAACCCTTTAACATCCACGAAATTCCACAAAAGGTTCTTTATAGTGATGATAACAGGTTGAAATGTTCTTCAGAGTCTTTGGGGAACCAAAAATGACTCTTCTTTGGCATTGCTACATTTTTTCTAAAATGTTCTAATCATTTGTAAACAAGTATACATTACTTCTATGAGCTCGCTGTTTCTGCCTTAAATTATTACATTGCTTAAATTAATAAATTTGTAGCTAACAGTGATTTTGTAAATGTACATTTCTGAAATACACTGTCACCTCTGATAACAGATCACTCTCAGGCCCCATCCACACTACTGCGTTTTCGTTTAGAAACGGAGACCTTTTGCTACGTTTGCACCTCCCGTCCAGACTACAACGGCACAAACGAAGACCTAAAACGGAGAAGTTTAGAAACGCTCCGACCCCGTTTTGCGTTCTGAATCTCCGGAGGGCATTTAGTGAAGACGGTCAAAACGGAGGACTTTAAAAACGATGACGCAGAGGCTCACGCTCGACTCTATGATTGGGTGTCATCAGTCATGGCGTATCCTTCCCTGATTCGTCAGCCACCCATCACATGACCCGTCCCCGGGAAGAAAAATAGCCTCATGCATTTTCTGTAAAGCTGCTTTTGAAACGATGTGTATTGTGAAAAACGCTATACAAATAAATGTGAATTGAATTGAAAACTGCGCAAACCTGCTTTAGGAACCTTTATTTTTAAGAGTGTAGGTTTGGTGATCTAATGCATTGTTTAGATGTATTTTGCATGTTAAGCTGTTTGGTTGTGAGTTCTCGAGGCAGAGATCCAAGATCCGTCTTGAGAAAAGAGTGTGTTGTTCTGGCAGTCTGCAGCTGTAGAGGCGAATAGGAAAAGAGGATGCCGGAGGTGCTGGTGTCATGGGAATGCCAAACATCTCAAAGCATAATCACTCAACTTTCTCCAGTTAACAGAAAGGTAGAGCCAAAGCCCTTCTGACTTAATGTCTAGATGTCTGCTTATGTGTGTCTCACAAGATCACGTACAGTGCTGTGCATAAGTGAACACACCCATGCTAAAGTTGACTAAAAAGAGGAATAAAAAATCATCTTTTGGAAATTGATATTAATGCCTTAATTTAAAAAATGAGGAAAAATCCAACATTTAAGGACACCAATTTTCTTTGTGAATGAATAATGTATCGTAAATAAATAAATGTTCTTCTTTAAAACACAGTGTGCATAAGTCAGCACACCCCTGTGTTTCCCCATAGAGGCAGATTTATATTTTTAAAGGCCAGTTATTTTATGGATCCGGGATACTATGATCCTGATAAAGTTCCCTGGGCCTTTGGGATTAAAATATCCGCACATTATCACACACCCGTCACCATACCTAGAGATTGACATAGTTTTATATCAGTTCGCCTAATATCTAGTTTGATTTGTATTGAGAGATGATCTTATGGAAAGTTCCCCATGCCAATCTTGACATTTTTTGGTCAAAAATGACAGAGCACCAGTTAAAAGGTTAATAACCAGTCATATGTTGGGGTTAGGACTGTGTTCAGGGTCTTGACCAACAATTTCCCTCTGATTTCAGGGATAGATGAGGGTTAGGGATTGTATGATACTACAGTTGTTCCAGGATTATGCTCTGCATGGGTTATTATATGGACAATATTCTGTCCAGAGGGTCTGTGTATTTCATATCATCACACCCTAAAATATATCTAACACATATATATGTACTATATCTATCAATCATTTGATAGTTAACCCAAAAATAATTCTTCAAAATATCTTCTTTCAGTTCAGCAGAAGAAAATAAGTTTCAGATTTTATTCAGTATTATTCAGTTTCTTTCCCTCAAGCCTCCAAGTTTTGTCCTAAACTAAAAAAAAAAAATGCAAATAATATGCATCAGTTTTTATGCATCATTTAACTAAATAAATAATAGTCACTGTTACTTGTTTTATACAAGGACATTTATAAGATTCTGAAAGTGTATGCAGTGCCCTCACTGACTTTTGAGGCTAAGTTTCTCAGTTTATTTATTCATTTATTATTATTAACGTTCACATGATTTATTTTGGGAGTTTTGTTTGAGTCAGCGAAGGTTACCGAGAGTGTGCTTCGTATCGGACACAAAAATAAACAGTGGCGCGAGTCTCCGACTCTGTTAAACTTCTCTTATCAAACAATCAAACTAAATATTATTGTTTCAATAATCAGTTGTTTTGGAGGAGCCTAAAAGCTCTGATTGTCCATAAAATGGTTTATTGGCAAAACAAATGCCCTCTTTCATCTGGCAGCTGTTTTTCCGATTAATAATGTCAAGTCATATTCATTTCATTTGTTGAACATTGACCCGTCCTCATTCATTGGTGTAGCTGGTAGAGTTTGGTTCAGCCAATGTGGAACAAGTCGATTTTGAAAGTGACTGAGTTAACAAGTCTTCCAAATCTACAAAAATTAGAATATTGTGCAAAAGTTAATTTATTTCAGTAATTCAACTTAAAAGGTGAAACTTATATATTATATAGACTATTATATTTATATTAAATAAGTGAGATATTTCAGGCCTTTATTTGTTATAATTTTGATGATTATGGCTTACAGCTTATGAAAACCTTTTCACAATATTCTAATTTTGAATTTGGGGTTTTCATAAGCTGTAAGCCATAATCATCAAAAGTATAACACATAAAGGCTTGAAATATCTCACTTTGCATGTAATGAGTCTATATAATATATTAGCTTCACCTTTTAAGTTGAATTACTGAAATAAATGAACTTTTGCACCATGTAAAAAAAAATTCAGTTTCACCTGTATATATTATATATGTGACCCTGGACCACAAAACCAGTCACATGGATCACAATTTTGACATTGAGATTTATAGATCACATGAAAGCTGATTACATACGCTTTCCATTGAAGTATGGTTTGTTAGGATAGGACAATATTTGGTCGAGACACAACTATTGAAAATCTGGAATCTGAGGATGTAAAAAAATGTAAACATTGAGAAAATCTCCTTTAAAGTTGTGCATTTATGTTCACGATTGTGCTGCATTCACTCACAAAAATACATGTTTTATATATTTACGGTAGGATATTTACTAAATATCTTCATGGAACATGATCTTTACTTAATATCCTTATGATTTTTGGCATAAAAGAAAAATTTATAATTTTGACCCGTACAATGTATAGTTGGCTATTGCCACAGATATACCCGTGCGACTCCAGACTGGGTTTGTGGTCAGGGTCACTTATGTGAAGGATTTGTGCAGACTTGATAATGATGAGTTGTTGTTTTTTCTATTTTACATTAAGTAGTCAGCGTTTGTTCAATAAGATATTTTCCTATAACATTTCAAGGCTGTCAGAGACGTCGGTGATTCCCACAGAACTGCACCATGCAACAATTTTAACTCTAACCACATTTGCAATGAAAATTAATGCAATTTGGAATAAAACTCCTGTATGCATGTCTAGATACACTGAGTTTAAGGCATATCATGACTTGCAAACAAAGCATATGGTGAGAAAAAAGCATTAGTCTTTTTTCTGCAATGCAATTAAATGTAACTCGACACCCCTGCATGCGGTTCTATGAATATGCAAATGAGCCCCGCCTCCACTCACTCACTCACTCAGAGATCCACTGGTTGACGATCACACGTTGATCTGATTGGTTACAAGGTAGTGTGTGACGTCAGAAACACCAGCGATTTCAAACCGTGTGTTTGAGACTGTCTTTGGTTCACTGCAGTTTTAAGCAGAAAATACTCAGCAATGCTGTCGACTTATGAACTTACACATGGTTTGTCTCTTAAAGCAGATTAAAAACACCACATAGAGATATAAACAACGTTAAAAACTGCATTTTTTAGACAGTCTTAACATAGTGGCTATTTATTCAATTGGACACAGGTCTTAGATAAATAGAAATGGATTTTTAAGGGATTCAATTGACCGTTCGCAAAGACCCGCCCCACTTAGTTACTGTCGCTATGTCCGACAAGATATGCCGCTCTCACACACACATGTTCTCACGCAGTGAAAAACACACGTGGAGCAGAGAGGACACTGATAACACACTGACAGACACAGACAGGTTACTCTTCGGTTACTTTTGATATTAAACATATTAAACAAAGTCTCACCTTTTAAATTTGGTCATTTTTTTAAAGAAATATAAACAATAAATACCGTTTTGTGTCTCTTTAATGTGTGTGTCAGATCGCTGTCGCCTCAGTTAAAGCCGCTCGTGAACCGATCATCTCTTCCTTCTAGTTCATTTATAGCATCAAATAAACATGAATGAACATCAGAAGGAATGTTGTTTTAACCGCGGAAAGTCGTCAGTACACTCCGCTTCTCAAGCTCAAATCCTCACATGTTAATCTACTAACTCTCCTGACTGCTTTGGCGGACAAAATGGCGGATGGCGAAGTATGATTGGTCAGATCACCTGTCAATCAAGCTCCCTGCGAAGGGTCAATTGGGGACTTTAAGGCATATCATGACTTGCAAACAAAGCATATGGTGAGGAAAAAAGCATTAGTGTTTTTTCTGCAATGCAATGAGTTTTGTTTATTTAGATTTAGACAAGAAAATGGCTCTCTTTAGAAGTGCTGACTGAAAGGTTCAAAGATGGCCGCTCTACATGTGTAGATCTGTCCGTGTGAACACACTTCAGTAATGAGGGATCCTGCGGTTGTGTTTTTATGGTTCGTAGGCCAGGAACTCTTTTAATATTCAGACGTAGTTTTGAAGCGGCTGGAATGTAAACAAAAGCCCTCAGCGTCCGGATCGCCCGTTAATGAGGCCGTAGAGAATGCGGAAGAATGACAGCGCTAGTGTACGGCAACGGCCTCTACACACACACACACACACTTACAGTAAGGCTGAGGCGTACGCTATCTTACACACACATCTACTGTACGAGAGCCAGCGTGAGTCAGAGCTCAAGTATTGAGAAGAAGAAGCCTGATCTGAAGAGGATGAAGCCGGTGGACGTGCACTGGGCAAAAGAACCTCGTGTCTAGAGTAAAAATGCTTTCTTAGTGAATGCATTGCTTGAAAAATAAGTACAAATACAAAATTAATGCATGTTGAATTAATGAAATATTGATTTGAGCTGCAGTATAAAATGTAGGCCAAGGGAGACATGCTGTACAATTGACCCTGCAAAAAATGCTTTAGTATTGTTGTCTTGTTTCCAGTCCAAATATCAAACATTTCTTACATTAAGAAGCATTGGCTAAAGTAGTAAAATGGCATAAGTCTTGTTTTCTGGGGAAATAAATCAAAATGAAGTGAGTTTTTGCTTAAAACAAGCTAAATTATCTGCCAATGGGGTGAGAAAAATCATTTTGTTTCTGTTTGAATTAAGATTATTTTTCTTACCGACAGATAATTTAGCTATTTTTAAGCATCAACTCACTTAATTTTGATTAATTCCCCCGGAAAACAAGACATAATATCTTATGGCATTTTAATCATCTAGTAAATGCAAATTGATTTAAGAATTTGTAGATATTTGGACTGGAAACAAGACAAAAATACTGAGTAAGAAAAGTATTTTTTGCAGTGCAGATGTAACATTTGACTTCTAAATTGTATCCAAATATTTTAAAAGTTTTTTGAGTAATAACAACATGACCAAAATGCCTTGTTTGACCAATCAGAATCAAGTATTTCAGACTTTAATGTCAGTTTTGAAACAGCACACTGAATTTGTTGATTAAGCTGTTATTTTTTAGTCATTTAAAAAGTATTAAATGCGTTAATTAAGATTTGTGTAATTTTGAACACTGTAAAAAAAGTACAATCAACTTGGGAGAGGGGGGAGGGGCAGGAGAGAGCGAGAGTGTGGGGGGGGTGAAAGAGAGAGAGTGGGGTGGGGGGGGGCGAAAGAGAGAGAGAGAGAGTGGGGGGGGGCAAGAGAGAGAGAGAATGGGGGGCGAGAGAGAGAGAGTGGGGGGACGGGAGAGAAAGAGAGAGAGAGAGTGGGGGGGGGGCGAGAGAGAGAGAGTGGGGGGGCAGGAGAGAGAGAGAGGGCGAGAGTGGGGGGGCGGGAGAGAGAGAGAGAGAGAGTGGGGGGGCAAGAGAGAGAGAGAATGGGGGGCGAGAGAGAGAGAGTGGGGGGGCAGGAGAGAGCGAGAGAGAGGGTGAGAGTGGGGGGGCGGGAGAGAAAGAGAGAGAGAGAGTGGGGGGGGCGAGAGAGAGAGAGTGGGGGGGCAGGAGAGAGAGAGAGGGCGAGAGTGGGGGGGCGGGAGAGAGAGAGAGAGAGAGAGAGTGTGAGGGGGCGAGAGAGAGAGAGTGGGGGGGCAGGAGAGAGAGAGAGGGCGAGAGTGGGGGGGCGGGAGAGAAAGAGAGAGAGAGTGGGGGGGGCGAGAGAGAGAGAGTGGGGGGGCAGGAGAGAGAGAGAGGGCGAGAGTGGGGGGGCGGGAGAGAGAGAGAGAGAGTGTGAGGGGGCGAGAGAGAGAGAGAGAGAGTGGGGGGGGCAGGAGAGAGAGAGAGAGAGAGAGTGTGAGGGGGCGAGAGAGAGAGAGAGAGAGAGAGCGAGAGAGAGAGCGAGAGAGAGAGCTAGAGCGAGAGTGGGGGGGCAGGAGAGAAAGACAGAGAGAGAGGGCGAGAGTGGGGGGGCGGGAGAGAGAGGGAGAGAGAGAGAGAGAGAGAGAGAGAGAGAGAGAGAGAGAGAGAGAGAGAGAGAGAGTGTGAGGGGGGCGAGAGAGAGAGAGAGACAGAGAGAGAGAGAGAGAGAGAGAGAGAGAGAGAGAGAGAGAGGGCGAGAGTGGGGGGGCGGGAGAGAGAGAGAGAGAGAGAGAGAGAGAGAGAGGGCGAGAGTGGGGGGGCGAGAGAGAGAGAGAGAGAGAGAGAGAGAGTGTGTGAGGGGGGCGAGAGAGAGAGAGAGACAGAGAGAGAGAGAGAGAGAGAGAGAGAGAGTCCCTCACGCACTGCACGTAGCAGGATCATTAAAACACAGCTTCCTCTGGCTTCAGGCCAACAGCATCCGGGGTTCACATCAGTTCATCTCTGTGTTTCTCTCACACACTCGAGGTGGAGGTTTGGCAGCCTCAGATCGAGGGTTAAAGCACGACGTGTGTGTGACGCTCAGGAAAGGATTGCCGGGTCCAGCCTTCAGACCTGCAGTGTGTGTGTGTGTGTGTGTGTGTGTGTGTGTGTGTGTGTGTGTGTGTGTGTGTGTGTGTGAGTATCTGTCCTGTTACTGCACCCATGCCATCCAAAGCTATGCAATTACTTGTTGTACTGACTTTAAAATTATTGAATTAAAAAAAAAATATTGTATAGCAAAATTATTATTATTTAAAAAAAAGTGAAATGTTATGAAATGAAATGAAACTTGACTTATACATTTACAAAGTAAATGAAATAGATTGATTTGTCTTGATAAAATTTGATATATTGTACACATCATTTTACTTTTTAATTTATTTTTGCATAATCACCTAAATAATTAAAATCTAAAATAAAATAAAACATGTATTTTTTTTTAAATCATTAAACTTTTTAACATTTAAGAATTTTTACTTTGTGGAATTATTTGTAAACTTAAATTTATTGAGTTTTTTTAATATTATATTTTAGGGTTTCATATTTTTATTGAAAAATATATATATATTTGAAATTATAAAAAAAATGTAAAAGTGTATTTTTTATAATTTAACAATCAAAGTTTTTTTATTATTATTATTATCAAAATGATCAAGTATTTTTACATTTCGGTAGTATTTGTACAGGCTTAAATAAAAATGTAAAAAAAAAATTTTAATGTTTAATATTTCTATTGAATTTAGTTTTATTTTATTCACCCAATTAATTAAAAAATGTAAGATTTAAAGTGTATTTTTTGTAATTTTAAATTGTAAAATATTTATACAGTTTGGTAAGATTTGTCTACAGACTTAAATGTATTAAATTAAAAACGATTATTATTATTATTATTAATTTAGGGGAAATTATTCACCCAAATAATTGAAAAGTAAAAAAGTAAGGACTTTTTTTTAAGGACTTTCTAAATCGGGTTTGTAATAGTGAGATCAACTGATAACATGTAAGCCTAGAGTTAAAAAAATAAATAAAAAATTTGTTAAGAAGCAAGTCTTGTGTTTTTACTCAAGCAAATCTGATCAAATGCCGTCATGGGTTCTCAAGAAAAGTGTTTTATTAATGTTCACTCAATGTTAAATCCTTCCTTCTTGTAAACACGGGACATAAGAGCAGAAGTGAAGGAAACCGAGATGGATGTTTTCGTTCTGCAGGACTGGGATGTTTGTTGCTATAATAATATGTGTAGAATGTGGAAAAACTTGCGTCACTTCTGTTGTGAGACTTTGACAATGCAGAAAACATCTCTCAACACGTTCACATCATCATTATTATTGTTCAGTATTTGAACTGAACGCCACACCCCTCCGTATGACCATCATCAGACACACACACACGCGCACACACACACACACACACACACACACACACACGCACACACACACACACACACACACACGTGATATGAAGCTTTGGTTTTGACCTAAACCACTTCATCTGAAGTCCACATCTTAAAGGGATAGTTCACCCAAAAATGAAAATTAGCCCTTATATGCACTTTTATGATGGACAGATGCACTCTTATGATGGACAGATGCACTTTTATGATGGATAGATGCACTTTTATGATGGACAGATGCACTTTTATGATGGACAGATGCACTTTTATGATGGATATATGCACTTTTATGATGGACAGATGCACTTTTATGATGGACAGATGCACTTTTATGATGGACAGATGGATGCACTTTTATGATGGACAGATGCACTTTTATGATGGATAGATGCACTTTTATGATGGACAGATGCACTTTTATGATGGACAGATGCACTCTTATGATGGACAGATGCACTTTTATGATGGACAGATGCACTCTTATGATGGACAGATGCACTTTTATGATGGACAGATGCACTTTTATGATGGATAGATGCACTTTTATAATGGACAGATGCACTTTTATGATGGACAGATGCACTTTTATGATGGATGGATGCACTTTTATGATGGATGGATGCACTTTTATGATGGATAGATGCAGTTTTATGTTGGATAGATGCACTTTTATGATGGACAGATGCACTTTTATGATGGATAGATGCACTTTTATGATGGACAGATGGACTTTTATGATGGATAGATGCACTTTTATGATGGATAGATGCACTTTTATGATGGACAGATGCACTTTTATGATGGATAGATGCACTTTTATGATGGACAGATGCACTTTTATGATGGATAGATGCAGTTTTATGTTGGATAGATGCAGTTTTATGATGGATAGATGCACTTTTATGATGGATAGATGCACTTTTATGTTGGATAGATGCAGTTTTATGATGGATAGATTCACTTTTATGATGGATAGATGCACTTTTATGATGGATAGATGCAGTTTTATGTTGGATAGATGCAGTTTTATGATGAATAGATGCACTTTTATGATGGACTTCAAAACAGAAACAGTCTTTCACTGCCATTATAAAGCTTGGAAGAGCCAGAACATGTTTTAATATAACTGATTGTGTTCGTCTGAGAGAAGAATGTCATATACACCTAGCATGACTGCAGTGTAAGTAAATCATGGGCTAATTTTTTGGGTCACTCTCCCTTTAAGAGTTTGTGTCATTAGGGGCGCACAATCTATTGTAACTATTTTCATTTATTTTGTATTTATGATATTTCAGATCTCAATACTGATGCTTGCATATCAAAATTCTGACTATTTTCTCTGTTTTGTTGCCAGGCAATGGTGGCATGTTACCCGGCTAAAGGCACTGGATATGTGCGCCACGTGGACAACCCAAATGGCGATGGGAGATGCGTCACATGCATATATTACCTTAATAAGAATTGGGATGCCAAGGTAAGTAATCTGTAATTCATTGCATCCTATTCTTTTTTTTTAATTTTGCATCCTATTCTTTTTTTTAATTTGTAAAAAAAAAAAAAAAATGATACATAAAATATAACAAAAAATTATACAAAAGGAATACATTGGCAGAGCAGGTTACAATACAGATAACAAAAAATAAAAATGTTAAACAATTATGAAAATAATGAGGTATATATAAATGCAAGTGCACAGAAGACCAGAAAGACGCATATACAGTGCATGTATTCATACATCCCAATACCATTGCATCCTATTCTGAAGAGTTTGATATGAAAGATTGTCAGATGTTTAAAGCATGCTTTATCTGCATAAGCGCTACAGAAAGTCGACATGACACGACTGCATACGTGCCAGTAGGCCTGCTTCATTTCGGCCTAATCCCATTAACCTCAGAGATTGTAATCTCCAGAGAAAACCAGGAGAGTTTCTGAAACCGAGTCAGGGAAATGTGTTTGTACGCCATGCTCGTATAGTTCTATTTCGTGCATAAAGTCCACCATATTTACCTTTAGTTGCCTGGTTTAGAGACTCTAACCCGATGCCTTGCTCCTGTTTTCCTCGGATCGTCTTTTTCAATTATAGATTTTCAGAAAGCACAAAATTATGTTGCATAGCAAAGATAATGCATAGTTAGTTGCTCCTATACAACTACAGATATTATGGATCTTGACTTTGCTTTAAGGTTTAAGTTGACAAACCAAATTTGATTGTGACATTAACTATCCCATTAAGAATTAAAGGTTGTGTAGGTAAGAATTGTCTAAAGAACTTTTTTTCAAATTGGCTTAAACTGTCTTTATATACCAATACATAATTAAAATGTAAGTACTTTGAAAAAGAGAGTATAAAAATTGAGTGACTATAGTGTATTTAATCTTCAAAAAACACAGCTCATTAATTCCTACCGGGACGAAACAAGTGATTGGCTTGCGCGACTGTCACTCTCCGTCGCCATGACTACCACCGCTATTACTGGCAGTCGCGCACCCGTTTTTAGGTGGGAGTGAATGTAATTAATGAGCTGTGTTTATTGAAGATTAAATACACTAGAGTCACTCAGTTTTTTATACTCTCTATTTCAGAGTACTTGCATTTTAATTATGTATTGGGATATAAAGACAGTTTAAACAAATTTGAATAAAAGTTTTTTTAGACAATTCGGACCTACCCTACCCTAACATTTTGTGATTTTTTTAAAAATGATATTATTATGTGACATATTTGAATGATGCCATATCAGAAAAAATAATTGAAATAACAAGCATTTATACATTTTAAAAAATATATATATATTCTTTTTTTTTTCTATACAATATTTTTTATCGTATACATTTTTTAATCAATTTTATATGATTTTTATATCTACTATAAACACCATGTAAGATTGCCAGATCGGGTCACGTTTCTGTAGTTCTAATGAGACATAAGAAAATGACAAATTTACGTCAAGCGTTACAATAGTCATTATTTAGTTTTTCTTCGTTTCTGATGTAGCAATGCATCACACTTTCATGAAATCATGCATCATACTCTACCTTGCCTGTGCACATCGTTCATCCCAAAGCTGGCGCTGGATAAACAGCGAGCGTGCGTGCGACAGTACGCTAAATTATTCACGACAGCGGTAATGGACAATTCCGCTTCCAGCCTGTATGTATTCATTGTATCTTCTTCTGTAAACATATGCTAAGAAACATTTGGTTATTAAAAGGCTCAAGCAGTCTAGTATGGCAGCTTGAGCACCTTAGAGCCTAAGGCTGTGTGTCCACCAAAGCGTTTTTTCACGCGGCTGGCGTGTTTTTTCAATTGTTTTCAATGGGAGCGCCGCGTTTTTAAAACACCATGAGCGTAACGAGGCGCAGAGCGCCTTTTTCACGCTGAACGTTCTGCGTTTTTTACAGGTCGCCGAGAGTTGAAGAATGTTCAACTTTGGGTAAAACACTGCACTCATCACTGTCACTTTTTACCCAACCGTCCAATCACAGTGGAGGAGGGGCGGGACTAATACCACACCGACCAATGGATATTCTGTATCTGTAATGATCTCCAGAGCGCTATTTTTATTCTGGCCAGTAGGGGTCGCTCTCCATGTCATACTTCCTCCAGAACTGTGGATGGCGCTTGTATCATGAACACTAGTCTCTCCACTCCTGAAGGAGGCGCCATTACCCCTAACATGTTCTAAATCCTTCTCATCAATCCTGATTCCCCACACCTGTGTTTGACCCTTTATAAGTCTTTTTGTTCCCTGCCTCTGTCTTGAGCCATTTATCCCGTTAACTTTGAATATTTTTGGACCCTCGTGTCTGTTTTTGTTTTCACTGTTTTATGGAAGCTCAGCTCTCCTAGTTTATTTGTATTTTGTATCTTTTATTTCTCTAGTAAAGATTACCTTTATTTTTTGAAGACTCAAGTCTCCTGGCTCTTTTGATCTTCTGCTATTGGCTTTACGTGTTCGGGAGTTAGCTCAGTGAGTTACCACTTAGAGCACCGGAGACCCGGGTTCAATCCCCACCAAGGGCAACTTCTTACAGTTTCATAGCAACAAAGCGTCTCAACTGAAAAAAAAAAGGCGCTGCCAAACCGCTCTCAAGCACACATAGCTCGTCATAGCTAAAAACGCTTTGGTGGACACACGTCCAAATCCAAAAATTGTCAATAAATTTTATTCTCAAAGTGGTCCTGACTGAACTAAGTAACGATAATGTATAGTGAGGCGGTTGTTATAGCGAATACAACCCGACAGGCTGATCAGGATTGTATTCGCTATAACAACCGCCTCACTATACATTATCCCGCTTATTACATGGCTATACCAAATAAATCAATAATTTGACACAAAAGGAGTTTATGGATTTAAAAATGATTGTATTGCTTCCGTTAAAGAACACCGTGTCCATGGCAACGCTCTGTTTTCCATGGCAACGGTGTGTTATACTTAGCAGCGGTCAAGAAATCACAGACCGCATTCTACATTAGAATTCAACCAAGCCATGTAATAATGTTAACTAATGAACCAAAAGATCTTACTGACCCCAAACTTTTAACTGTATAGTGTACGTTGGTTCAGTGATGTTAAATAATGCTTTTGACTTGAATAAAACCAGTTCATTTAGATGTTGCCACTTTTTTCAGTGTAGAGAAAAAAAATAGCTGATATCACAGCATTTTAAAGTGTACTTCCCTGATGATTTTGCACTTTTGTGCTTGAATGCGCATGCATTGGTGAGCAGTATAAAGCGTGTGCTCAGCTCCCCGGAGAGTGTGTGCATGCGAGCAGCGTGTCGTTCGTGTGAAAGGTTCATAGTCTCGCACCCTCGGCGTACGGGGCTTTATCCAGCATGTGGTCTTTTCCTCTCATCCCTGTTCAGGAAGGCCTCGCTCCGCTGTGCTTCCTATCCTCGCCTCCTCCAGACCTGGCCTCTCATTGTTTGGGTCGCTCTGTTATTTTCACTAATGGAATTTATCATTATCACTAAAAAAGCTCCAGTCACGCACTGCTGAGTCGACTGTATTGTCACGTTTGCATGATATCATGCGAGTTTATGATTCATAATGGCATCAGAGGCATATCACATTTATATGAAAAGGGGTGATTTATTGTTTTAGAGGGAACATTTTACAATACGGTCTCATTTGTTAACATTAGTTGTGCAAAGCAACACCCTAGCAACCACCCAGAACACCCTAGCAACCATCCAGAAAACTATCGCAACACGCTATTAGCAAATCACATTTATATGAAAAGGGGTGATTTATTGTTTTAGAGGGAACATTTTACAATAAGGTCTCATTTGTTAACATTAGTTGTGCAAAGGAACACCCTAGCAACCACCCAGAACACCCTAGCAACCATCCAGAAAACTATCGCAACACGCTATTAGCAAATCACATTTATATGAAAAGGGGTGATTTATTGTTTTAGAGTTAACATTTTACAATAAAGTGTAATTTGTTAACATAAGTTGTGCAAAGGAACACCCTAGCAACCACCCAGAACACCCTAGCAACCATCCAGAAGCCTATAGCAATTGATTAGCAACACGCTATTATAAAATCACATTTATATGAAAGGGGGTGATTTATTGTTTTAGAGGGAACATTTTACAATAAGGTCTCATTTGTTATCATTAGTTGTGCAAAGCAACACCCTAGCAACCACCCAGAACACCCTAGCAACCATCCAGAAAACTATAGCAACTGATTACCAACACGCTATTAGCAAATCACATTTATATGAAAAGAGGTGATTTATTGTTTCAGAGGGAACATTTTACAATAAAGTCTCATTTGTTAACATTAGTTGTACAAAAAAAACACACCCTAGCAACCACCCAGAACACCCTAGCAAATGCCTAGCAACCATGCAGAAAACAATAGCAACTGATTAGCAACACGCTTGCAACTGCTAAATAACATCCTAGCAATCATCTATCTTCAAGCTCTTAAAACTAACTCAGACTTTCTGATCAGGCTTTCTCGAGCCAAAATATTGTATTTTTTAACCACCCAGAACACCCTAGCAACCATACAGAAAACCTAGCAACTGAATAGCAACACTGTAGCAACCGTCTAGAATACCCTAGCAACCACCTAAACACCCTAGCAAATGCCTAGCAACCATCCAAAAAACAATAACAACTGCATAGTAACACCCTAGCAATCATCCATCTTCAAGCTCTTAAAACTAACTCAGACTTTCTGGTCAGGCTTTCTCGAGCCAAAATACAGTTAGTTGAGAATGCATTTTTTAATGTAGCTTTTGTCTAATACTAAAGCTCATAAGTGACTGATGTTGCTCTGTGTGTTCAGGATCACGGAGGCATACTGCGGATATTTCCAGAGGGCAAAGCTCGGTTTGCCGACATCGAACCCAAGTTTGACCGCTTGCTTTTATTCTGGTCTGACAGACGAAACCCTCACGAGGTCCAGCCTGCGTACGCTACACGGTACACACACAAAACACACACACACACACACACACACACACACACACACACACACACACACACACACACACACACACACCTTTTTCCCCCCTTTATAACTCATAAACTTCTCCTGTGTTTGTAGATATGCCATTACCGTGTGGTATTTTGATGCTGATGAGCGGACGAGAGCTAAAGAGAAGTACCTCACAGGTAATTACACACAAAAATAAATAAAAACTGTCATTATTCGCTCACCCTGAAGTCGTTCCAAACCTGTATGCTGTTATTAAAGAGGAGGTTTGAGCAGCATATCTTTGAAATATAGAAAATATAGAAAAATTAGAATATCGTGCAAAAGTTCATTTATTTCAGTAATTCAACTTAAAAGGTGAAACTAATATATTATATAGACTCATTACATGCAAAGTGAGATATTTCAAGCCTTTATTTGTTATAATTTTCATGTTTTCAATATAGTGCAATGAACCATGCCAAATTGTGCCAATATCATTTTTGGCCTGTCATTCAAAGAAATTATGAACACATGCAACAACGAAAATTATGAACACATGCAACAACGAAAAATATTAATATCTGATTATGTTGTAGTCAATGTATGCTTTTTCCTGTGAGCTTTTTTTTAAATCAAATCTACATTATTTTATTATTATTATTATTATCTGCCAAATAATTTTGTCAGATAAATACCTTAACCAAGTTTAGTGTTTTGTTCTTCCCTCGTTTAAAATAATTTGCTCATATTTTTATTTGAGTCATTAAAAGCAAATGTCCCCTCCGGACGTCACTTTTAGCAACGGCTGTATGTTATTTGAGAGCTTTGAGGATAGAAGATTATCAGGAAATAATTACTCATATGTGACCCTGGACCACATAACCAGTCACATGGGTTAATTTTTTGCAAATTGAGATGTATACATCATATGAAAGCTGAATAAATAATCTCTCCATTGATGTGTGGTGTGTTATGATAGGACAATATTTGGCCGAGATACAACTATTGAAAATCTGGAATCTGAGGATGCAAAAAAATGTAAACATTGAGAAAATCTCCTTTAAAGTTGTGCATTTATGTTCACGATTGTGCTGCATTCACTCACAAAAATACATGTTTTATATATTTACGGTAGGAAATTTACTAAATATCTTCATGGAACATGATCTTAATATCCTCATGATTTTTAGCATAAAATAAAAATGTATAATTTTGACCTGTACAATGTATAGTTGGCTATTGCCACAGATATACCCGTGCGACTCCAGACTGGGTTTGTGATCAGGGTCACATGTCCTCACAGAAAGCGTTGTGTGCTTAAGTTAAAACAGATATAGTGTCAAACTCTGAGGGTTAATTCTCTCCTCCTGGTTTTCTTCTTGTAAAGGTGCTGGTGAGAAAGGAGTGAAGGTGGAGCTAAACCAGCCGTCTGAACCGAGCTAATCAAAGTAGCATTAATCTGGACTTTTCCTGGTCACACGCTGCGTGGAAAAAGAAGAAGAAGAAGAAGAAGAAGAAGAAGAGGGATTCGGAAAAGCCAGCGGGTGTCCGTGACGAAGCAAGAGAAGGATTGAATTAATAGAGATTTAAAACTCTGCAGAATTCAACCTCAGTTCCTGGAAAACCAGCTAAAAATATGACGGTTTAATCTTACTTCTAAAAAGGTACAGTACTCTGGGTTTCACGGACTGGAGTCAGAGCTTCGGAGGAATGATTCAAATGTTGAAAGGACATTTTTTGTTGTTGTTGCTTTTGGATCTGGGACGAGTTTCTACATTTCGACCTGATCTTTATGAATCCAGTTGCACATCTATGCATGTTCTTTCTCATCACTACTGAATCTGAAATGCACACAGTGCCAGCGAGGACGTTCGGCATGTTCATTCTGGCAGATGCATCATGGGAATGTCATCTGCAATCCTACAGCTTAACTTTGTTACATGCACAGGGTCATGTGACCTGCAAGTTATTGTTTAAATTCATCAAAATAAAACCTGTTTGCATTTTACACATGGTTGCATTTTTTTATATTCTCAAACAAGGTGTACTTTTGCTTATTTTCCTGCTGTCGGTTAAACTCGTGCGCTTGAACACTTCAATATTTGATATTTCACCACCTGCTGCTGTACAATAACAGGTATTTACTGATCAAAATACAAAATTGTCATTTCAGATCAAAATCAACAGAGTGGGTGTTTTAAATATGGAATGAGAGAATATTAATTGGTCTGATTTTTGTAACCATCTTCAGCATTTAACAGCTCTTTAGACAGACTTTATATGCCTCTGATCTCAGCTCTTTACAGGCTTTATGGAAATGGCGAAACTCTGCCGCCTTGTGGCAAATACAGTAAGTACAGGTGAAACTCGAAAAATTAGAATATGATGCAAAAGTTCATTTATTTCAGTAATTCAACTTAAAAGGTGAAACTGATATATTATATAGAGTCATTACATGCAAAGTGAGATATTTCAAGCCTTTATTTGTTATAATTTTGATGATTATGACTTACAGCTTATGAAAACCTTTTCACAATATTCTAATTTAGATTTTTTTTTTGAGTTTCATAAATTAGATCCACACACACTCCTGAACTCACTCCTGATCCACACACACTCCTGAACTCACTCCTGATCCACACACACTCCTGAACTCACTCCTGATCCACACACACTCCTGAACTCACTCCTGATCCACACACACTGCTGAACTCACTCCTGATCCACACACACTCCTGAACTCACTCCTGATCCACACACACTCCTGAACTCACTCCTGATCCACACACACTCCTGAACTCACTCCTGATCTACACACACTCCTGAACTCACTCCTGATCCACACACACTCCTGAACTCACTCCTGATCCACACACACTCCTGAACTCACTCCTGATCCACACACACTCCTGATCCACACACACTCCTGAACTCACTCCTGATCCACACACACTCCTGATCCACACACACTGCTGAACTCACTCCTGATCCACACACACTGCTGAACTCACTCCTGATCCACACACACTCCTGAACTCACTCCTGATCCACACACACTCCTGAACTCACTCCTGATCCACACACACTCCTGAACTCACTCCTGATCCACACACACTCCTGAACTCACTCCTGATCCACACACACTCCTGAACTCACTCCTGATCCACACACACTGCTGAACTCACTCCTGATCCACACACACTCCTGAACTCACTCCTGATCCACACACACTCCTGAACTCACTCCTGATCCACACACACTCCTGAACTCACTCCTGATCCACACACACTGCTGAACTCACTCCTGATCCACACACACTCCTGAACTCACTCCTGATCCACACACACTCCTGAACTCACTCCTGATCCACACACACTCCTGAACTCACTCCTGATCCACACACACTCCTGAACTCACTCCTGATCCACACACACTCCTGAACTCACTCCTGATCCACACACACTCCTGAACTCACTCCTGATCCACACACACTCCTGAACTCACATCTGATCCACACACACTCCTGAACTCACTCCTGATCAACACACACTCCTGAACTCACATCTGATCCACAAACAGTCCTGAACTCACATCTGATCCACACACACTCCTGAACTCACATCTGATCCACACACACTCCTGAACTCACTCCTGATCCACACACACACTCCTGAACTCACTCCTGATCCACACTCACTCCTGATCCACACACACTCCTGAACTCACTCCTGATCCACACACACTCCTGAACTCACTCCTGATCCACACACACTCCTGAACTCACTCCTGATCCACACACACTCCTGATCCACACACACTCCTGAACTCACTCCTGATCCACACACACTCCTGATCCACACACACTGCTGAACTCACTCCTGATCCACACACACTGCTGAACTCACTCCTGATCCACACACACTCCTGAACTCACTCCTGATCCACACACACTCCTGAACTCACTCCTGATCCACACACACTCCTGAACTCACTCCTGATCCACACACACTCCTGAACTCACTCCTGATCCACACACACTCCTGAACTCACTCCTGATCCACACACACTCCTGAACTCACTCCTGATCCACACACACTCCTGAACTCACATCTGATCCACACACACTCCTGAACTCACTCCTGATCAACACACACTCCTGAACTCACATCTGATCCACAAACAGTCCTGAACTCACATCTGATCCACACACACTCCTGAACTCACATCTGATCCACACACACTCCTGAACTCACTCCTGATCCACACACACACTCCTGAACTCACTCCTGATCCACACTCACTCCTGATCCACACACACTCCTGAACTCACTCCTGATCCACACACACTCCTGAACTCACTCCTGATCCACACACACTCCTGAACTCACTCCTGATCCACACACACTCCTGAACTCACTCCTGATCCACACACACTGCTGAACTCACTCCTGATCCACACACACTCCTGAACTCAATCCTGATCCACACACACTGCTGAACTCACTCCTGATCCACACACACTCCTGAACTCACTCCTGATCCACACACACTCCTGAACCACACACACTGCTGAACTCACTCCTGATCCACACACACTCCTGAACTCACTCCTGATCCACACACACTCCTGAACTCACTCCTGATCCACACACACTCCTGAACTCACTCCTGATCCACACACACTCCTGAACTCACTCCTGATCCACACACACTCCTGAACTCACTCCTGATCCACACACACTCCTGAACTCACTCCTGATCCACACACACTCCTGAACTCACTCCTGATCCACACACACTCCTGAACTCACTCCTGATCCACACACACTCCTGAACTCACTCCTGATCCACACACACTCCTGAACTCACTCCTGATCCACACACACTGCTGAACTCACTCCTAATCCACACACACTCCTGAACTAACTCCTGATCCACACACACTCCTGAACTCACTCCTGATCCACACACACTCCTGAACTCACTCCTGATCCACACACACTCCTGAACTCACTCCTGATCCACACACACTCCTGAACTCACTCCTGATCCACACACACTGCTGAACTCACTCCTGATCCACACACACTCCTGAACTCACTCCTGATCCTCACACACTGCTGAACTCACTCCTGATCCACACACACTCCTGAACTCACTCCTGATCCACACACACTCCTGAACTCACTCCTGATCCACACACACTCCTGAACTCACTCCTGATCCACACACACTCCTGAACTCACTCCTGATCCACACACACTCCTGAACTCACTCCTGATCCTCACACACTGCTGAACTCACTCCTGATCCACACACACTCCTGAACTCACTCCTGATCCACACACACTCCTGAACTCACTCCTGATCCACACACACTCCTGAACTCACTCCTGATCCACACACACACTCCTGTGACTTATGAAAACCTTTTTACAATATTCTAATTTTGAATTTGGGGTTTTCATAAGCTGTAAGCCATAATCATCACAATTATAACAAATAAAGGTTTGAAATATCTCACTTTGCATGTAATGAGTCTATATAATATATTAGTTTCACCTTTTAAGTTGAATTACTTAAATAAATTAACTTTCAGTTCACCTGTACATTCATAAATGAGAAAAACTACAGCCATGGTAAAATACTCTGTGATAACAGATATCTAGGGTTTAATTTGTATTTTTAATTATAAAAGATAGTAAGTAATTTAAGAATTCTTAAACATTGAACAAATGCAGTCTATCTAACAGGTACAAATATTACATTAATAAAGTAATCAATTGTAAAATATATCATTTCATCACAAGTGGATGTCTGAAAAATAATTTATCTATTATATTTCTTCAGTTTATATTCAGATACAGAGAGTTTAGTGATGAAACAGAAATAATCTTGGACAGTACATTATTACATTACTTTGAAATGTAGGCTATTCATTTACCAATTGTTTCCATAATTATTCATAATAATAAACCAAAATTATCAATATGGTTTTCAGGCATAAATTAAAGGGGTGGTTGATTATGATTTGACTTTTATAACTGTAGTTAGTGTGTAATGTTGGTGTTTGATCATAAACAACTTAATTTGCTTTTAAAGAAAAGGACTACAACAAACGGCTGGTCGACACACACACACTCCTGTTCTACTGTGATCCACACACACACTCCTGTTCTACTGTGATCCACACACACACTCCTGTTCTACTGTGATCCACACACGCTCCTTTTCTACTGTGATCCACACACACACTCCTGTTCTACTGTGATCCACACACACACTCCTGTTCTACTGTGATCCACACACACTCCTGTTCTACTGTGATCCACACACACACTCCTGTTCTACTGTGATCCACACACACACTCCTGTTCTACTGTGATCCACACACACACTCCTGTTCTACTGTGATCCACACACACACTCCTGTTCTACTGTGATCCACACACACACTCCTGTTCTACTGTGATCCACACACACACTCCTGTTCTACTGTGATCCACACACTCTCCTTTTCTACTGTGATCCACACACACACTCCTGTTCTACTGTGATCCACACACACTCCTGTTCTACTGTGATCCACACACACGCTCCTTTTCTACTGTGATCCACACACACACTCCTGTTCTACTGTGATCCACACACGCTCCTTTTCTACTGTGATCCACACACACACTCCTGTTCCACTGTGATCCACAAACACACACTCCTGTTCTACTGTGATCCACACACAAACACTCCTGTTCTACTGTGATACACACACACACACTCCTGTTCTACTGTGATCCACACACGCTCCTTTTCTACTGTGATCCACACACACTCCTGTTCTACTGTGATCCACACACACTCCTGTTCTACTGTGATCCACACACACACACTCCTGTTCTACTGTGATCCACACATGCTCCTTTTCTACTGTGATCCACACACACACTCCTGTTCTACTGTGATCCACACACACACTCCTGTTCTACTGTGATCCACACACACACACTCCTGTTCTACTGTGATCCACACACAAACACTCCTGTTCTACTGTGATACACACACACTCCTGTTCTACTGTGATACACACACACTCCTGTTCTACTGTGACCCACACACACACACTCCTGTTCTACTGTGATACACACACACTCCTGTTCTACTGTGATACACACACACTCCTGTTCTACTGTGATACACACACACTCCTGTTCTACTGTGATACACACACACTCCTGTTCTACTGTGATCCACACACACTCCTGTTTTACTGTGACCCACACACACACACTCCTGTTCTACTGTGATACACACACACTCCTGTTCTACTGTGATACACACACACTCCTGTTCTACTGTGATCCACACACACTCCTGTTCTACTGTGATCCACACACACTCCTGTTCTACTGTGATCCACACACACTCCTGTTCTACTGTGATACACACACACTCCTGTTCTACTGTGATCCACACACACTCCTGTTCTACTGATCCACACACACTCCTGTTCTACTGTGATCCACACACACTCCTGTTCTACTGTGATCCACACACACTCCTGTTCTACTGTGATCCACACACACTCCTGTTCTACTGTGATCCACACACACTCCTGTTTTACTGTGACCCACACACACACACTCCTGTTCTACTGTGATCCACACACACTCCTGTTCTACTGTGATCCACACACACACTCCTGTTCTACTGTGATCCACACACACTCCTGTTCTACTGTGATCCACACACACACTCCTGTTCTACTGTGATCCACACACACTCCTGTTCTACTGTGATCCACACACACACTCCTGTTCTACTGTGATCCACACACACTCCTGTTCTACTGTGATCCACACACACACTCCTGTTCTACTGTGATCCACACACACTCCTGTTTTACTGTGATCCACACACACACTCCTGTTCTACTGTGATCCACACACACTCCTGTTCTACTGTGATCCACACACACTGCTGTTCTACTGTGATCCACACACACTCCTATTCTACTGTGATCCACACACACACACTCCTGTTCTACTGTGATCCACACACACACACTCCTGTTCTACTGTGATCCACACACGCTCCTTTTCTACTGTGATCCACACACACACTCCTGTTCTACTGTGATCCACACACACACACTCCTGTTCTACTGTGATCCACACACACTCCTGTTCTACAGTGATCCACACACACACACTCCTGTTCTACTGTGATCCACACACACTCCTGTTCTACTGTGATCCACACACACACACTCCTGTTCTACTGTAACCCACACACACACTCCTGTTCTACTGTGATCCACACACACTCCTGTTCTACTGTGATCCACACACACTCCTGTTCTACTGTGATCCACACACACACTCCTGTTCTACTGTGATCCACACACACACTCCTGTTCTACTGTGATCCACACACATACTCCTGTTCCACTGTGATCCACACACACACTCCTGTTCTACTGTGATCCACACACACAGTCCTGTTCTACTGTGATCCACACACACACTCCTGTTCTACTGTGACCCACACACACTCCTGTTCTACTGTGATCCACACACACACTCCTGTTCCACTGTGATCCACACACACTCCTGTTCTACTGTGATCCACACACACTCCTGTTCCACTGTGATACACACACACACTCCTGTTCCACTGTGATCCACACACACTCCTGTTCTACTGTGATCCACACACACTCCTGTTCTACTGTGATCCACACACACACTCCTGTTCTACTGTGATCCACACACACACTCCTGTTCTACTGTGATCCACACACACACTCCTGTTCTACTGTGATCCACACACACTCCAGTTCTACTGTGATCCACACACACACTCCTGTTCTACTGTGATCCACACACACACTCCTGTTCCACTGTGATCCACACACACTCCTGTTCCACTGTGATCCACACACACACTCCTGTTCTACTGTGATACACACACACACTCCTGTTCTACTGTGATCCACACACACACTCCTGTTCTACTGTGATCCACACACACACTCCTGTTCTACTGTGATCCACACACACACTCCTGTTCTACTGTGATCCACACACATACTCCTGTTCCACTGTGATCCACACACACACTCCTGTTCTACTGTGATACACACACACACTCCTGTTCTACTGTGATCCACACACATACTCCTGTTCTACTGTGATCCACACACACTCCTGTTCCACTATGATCCACACACACACTCCTGTTCTACTGTGATACACACACACACTCCTGTTCTACTGTGATCCACACACACACACTCCTGTTCCACTATGATCCACACACACACTCCTGTTCTACTGTGATACACACACACACTCCTGTTCTACTGTGATCCACACACACTCCTGTTCTACTGTGATACACACATACTCCTGTTCTACTGTGATCCACACACACACTCCTGTTCTACTGTGATACACACACACACTCCTGTTCTACTGTGATCCACACACATACTCCTGTTCTACTGTGATCCACACACACTCCTGTTCCACTATGATCCACACACACACTCCTGTTCTACTGTGATACACACACACTCCTGTTCTACTGTGATCCACACACACTCCTGTTCTACTGTGATACACACATACTCCTGTTCTACTGTGATCCACACACACACTCCTGTTCTACTGTGATACACACACACACTCCTGTTCCACTATGATCCACACACACACTCCTGTTCTACTGTGATACACACACACACTCCTGTTCTACTGTGATCCACACACACACTCCTGTTCTACTGTGATCCACACACACACTCCTGTTCCACTGTGATCCACACACACTCCTGTTCTACTGTGATCCACACACACACTCCTGTTCTACTGTGATCCACACACACACTCCTGTTCTACTGTGATACACACACACACTCCTGTTCTACTGTGATCCACACACACACTCCTGTTCTACTGTGATCCACACACATACTCCTGTTCCACTGTGATCCACACACACTCCTGTTCCACTATGATCCACACACACTCCTGTTCTACTGTGATACACAAACACAATCCTGTTCTACTGTGATCCACACACACACTCCTGTTCTACTGTGATCCACACACATACTCCTGTTCTACTGTGATACACACACACACTCCTGTTCTACTGTGATACACACACACACTCCTGTTCCACTATGATCCACACACACACTCCTGTTCTACTGTGATCCACACACACACTCCTGTTCTACTGTGATACACACACACTCCTGTTCTACTGTGATCCACACACACACTCCTGTTCTACTGTGATCCACACACACTCCTGTTCTACTGTGATACACACATACTCCTGTTCTACTGTGATCCACACACACACTCCTGTTCTACTGTGATACACACACACACTCCTGTTCTACTGTGATACACACACACACTCCTGTTCCACTATGATCCACACACACACTCCTGTTCTACTGTGATACACACACACACTCCTGTTCTACTGTGATACACACACACACTCCTGTTCTACTGTGATCCACACACACACTCCTGTTCTACTGTGATCCACACACACACTCCTGTTCTACTGTGATCCACACACACTCCTGTTCTACTGTGATACACACATACTCCTGTTCTACTGTGATCCACACACACTCCTGTTCTACTGTGATCCACACACACTCCTGTTCTACTGTGATACACACATACTCCTGTTCTACTGTGATCCACACACACTCCTGTTCTACTGTGATCCACACACACACTCCTGTTCTACTGTGATCCACACACACTCCTGTTCTACTGTGATCCACACACACTCCTGTTCTACTGTGATCCACACACACACTCCTGTTCCACTATGATCCACACACACACTCCTGTTCTACTGTGATACACACACACACTCCTGTTCTACTGTGATACACACACACACTCCTGTTCTACTGTGATCCACACACACACTCCTGTTCTACTGTGATCCACACACACACTCCTGTTCTACTGTGATCCACACACACTCCTGTTCTACTGTGATAAACACATACTCCTGTTCTACTGTGATCCACACACACTCCTGTTCTACTGTGATCCACACACACTCCTGTTGTACTGTGATACACACATACTCCTGTTCTACTGTGATCCACACACACTCCTGTTCTACTGTGATCCACACACACACTCCTGTTCTACTGTGATCCACACACACACTCCTGTTCCACTGTGATCCACACACACTCCTGTTCCACTGTGATCCACACACACACTCCTGTTCTACTGTGATACACACACACACTCCTGTTCTACTGTGATCCACACACACTCCTGTTCTACTGTGATCCACACACACTCCTGTTCTACTGTGATCCACACACACACTCCTGTTCTACTGTGATCCACACACACACTCCTGTTCTACTGTGATCCACACACATACTCCTGTTCCACTGTGATCCACACACACACTCCTGTTCTACTGTGATCCACACACACACTCCTGTTCTACTGTGATCCACACACACACTCCTGTTCTACTGTGACCCACACACACTCCTGTTCTACTGTGATCCACACACACACTCCTGTTCCACTGTGATCCACACACACTCCTGTTCTACTGTGACCCACACACACTCCTGTTCTACTGTGATCCACACACACACTCCTGTTCTACTGTGACCCACACACACACTCCTGTTCTACTGTGATCCACACACACTCCTGTTCCACTGTGATACACACACACACTCCTGTTCCACTGTGATCCACACACACTCCTGTTCTACTGTGATCCACACACACTCCTGTTCTACTGTGATCCACACACACACTCCTGTTCTACTGTGATCCACACACACACTCCTGTTCTACTGTGATCCACACACACTCCTGTTCTACTGTGATCCACACACACTCCAGTTCTACTGTGATCCACACACACACTCCTGTTCTACTGTGATCCACACACACACTCCTGTTCCACTGTGATCCACACACACTCCTGTTCCACTGTGATCCACACACACACTCCTGTTCTACTGTGATACACACACACACTCCTGTTCTACTGTGATCCACACACACACTCCTGTTCTACTGTGATCCACACACACACTCCTGTTCTACTGTGATCCACACACACACTCCTGTTCTACTGTGATCCACACACATACTCCTGTTCCACTGTGATCCACACACACACTCCTGTTCTACTGTGATACACACACACACTCCTGTTCTACTGTGATCCACACACATACTCCTGTTCTACTGTGATCCACACACACTCCTGTTCCACTATGATCCACACACACACTCCTGTTCTACTGTGATACACACACACACTCCTGTTCTACTGTGATCCACACACATACTCCTGTTCTACTGTGATCCACACACACACACTCCTGTTCCACTGTGATCCACACACACACTCCTGTTCTACTGTGATACACACACACACTCCTGTTCTACTGTGATCCACACACACTCCTGTTCTACTGTGATACACACATACTCCTGTTCTACTGTGATCCACACACACACTCCTGTTCTACTGTGATACACACACACACTCCTGTTCTACTGTGATCCACACACATACTCCTGTTCTACTGTGATCCACACACACTCCTGTTCCACTATGATCCACACACACACTCCTGTTCTACTGTGATACACACACACTCCTGTTCTACTGTGATCCACACACACTCCTGTTCTACTGTGATACACACATACTCCTGTTCTACTGTGATCCACACACACACTCCTGTTCTACTGTGATACACACACACACTCCTGTTCCACTATGATCCACACACACACTCCTGTTCTACTGTGATACACACACACACTCCTGTTCTACTGTGATCCACACACACACTCCTGTTCTACTGTGATCCACACACACACTCCTGTTCCACTGTGATCCACACACACTCCTGTTCTACTGTGATCCACACACACACTCCTGTTCTACTGTGATCCACACACACACTCCTGTTCTACTGTGATACACACACACACTCCTGTTCTACTGTGATCCACACACACACTCCTGTTCTACTGTGATCCACACACATACTCCTGTTCCACTGTGATCCACACACACTCCTGTTCCACTATGATCCACACACACTCCTGTTCTACTGTGATACACAAACACAATCCTGTTCTACTGTGATCCACACACACACTCCTGTTCTACTGTGATCCACACACATACTCCTGTTCTACTGTGATACACACACACACTCCTGTTCTACTGTGATACACACACACACTCCTGTTCCACTATGATCCACACACACACTCCTGTTCTACTGTGATCCACACACACACTCCTGTTCTACTGTGATACACACACACTCCTGTTCTACTGTGATCCACACACACACTCCTGTTCTACTGTGATCCACACACACTCCTGTTCTACTGTGATACACACATACTCCTGTTCTACTGTGATCCACACACACACTCCTGTTCTACTGTGATACACACACACACTCCTGTTCTACTGTGATACACACACACACTCCTGTTCCACTATGATCCACACACACACTCCTGTTCTACTGTGATACACACACACACTCCTGTTCTACTGTGATACACACACACACTCCTGTTCTACTGTGATCCACACACACACTCCTGTTCTACTGTGATCCACACACACACTCCTGTTCTACTGTGATCCACACACACTCCTGTTCTACTGTGATACACACATACTCCTGTTCTACTGTGATCCACACACACTCCTGTTCTACTGTGATCCACACACACTCCTGTTCTACTGTGATACACACATACTCCTGTTCTACTGTGATCCACACACACTCCTGTTCTACTGTGATCCACACACACACTCCTGTTCTACTGTGATCCACACACACTCCTGTTCTACTGTGATCCACACACACTCCTGTTCTACTGTGATCCACACACACACTCCTGTTCTACTGTGATCCACACACACACTCCTGTTCTACTGTGATCCACACACACACTCCTGTTCTACTGTGATCCACACACACTCCTGTTCTACTGTGATACACACATACTCCTGTTCTACTGTGATCCACACACACTCCTGTTCTACTGTGATCCACACACACTCCTGTTCTACTGTGATACACACATACTCCTGTTCTACTGTGATCCACACACACTCCTGTTCTACTGTGATCCACACACACACTCCTGTTCTACTGTGATCCACACACACTCCTGTTCTACTGTGATCCACACACACTCCTGTTCTACTGTGATCCACACACACACACTCCTGTTCTACTGTGATCCACACACACACACTCCTGTTCTACTGTGATCCACACACACACACTCCTGTTCTACTGTGATCCACACACACACACACACACACACTCCTGTTCTACTGTGATCCACACACACACTCCTGTTCTACTGTGATCCACACACACACTCCTGTTCTACTGTGATCCACACACACTCCTGTTCTACTGTGATCCACACACACTCCTGTTCTACTGTGACCCACACACACACTCCTGTTCTACTGTGATCCACACACACTCCTGTTCTACTGTGATCCACACACACACACACTCCTGTTCTACTGTGATCCACACACACACTCCTGTTCTACTGTGACCCACACACACTCCTGTTCTACTGTGACCCACACACACTCCTGTTCTACTGTGACCCACACACACTCCCTTTCTACTGTGATCCACACACACACTCCTGTTCTACTGTGATCCACACACACACTCCTGTTCTACTGTGATCCACACACACACTCCTGTTCTACTGTGACCCACACACACTCCCTTTCTACTGTGATCCACACACACACTCCTGTTCTACTGTGATCCACACACATACTCCTGTTCTACTGTGATACACACACACACTCCTGTTCTACTGTGATCCACACACACACTCCTGTTCTACTGTGATACACACACACACTCCTGTTCCACTATGATCCACACACACACTCCTGTTCTACTGTGATACACACACACACTCCTGTTCTACTGTGATACACACACACTCCTGTTCTACTGTGATCCACACACACACTCCTGTTCTACTGTGATCCACACACACTCCTGTTCTACTGTGATACACACACATACTCCTGTTCTACTGTGATCCACACACACACTCCTGTTCTACTGTGATCCACACACACACTCCTGTTCTACTGTGATCCACACACACACTCCTGTTCTACTGTGATCCACACACACTCCTGTTCTACTGTGATACACACACATACTCCTGTTCTACTGTGATACACACACACACTCCTGTTCTACTGTGATCCACACACACACTCCTGTTCTACTGTGATACACACACACACTCCTGTTCTACTGTGATCCACACACACACTCCTGTTCTACTGTGATCCACACACACTCCTGTTCTACTGTGATACACACACATACTCCTGTTCTACTGTGATACACACACACACTCCTGTTCCACTATGATCCACACACACACTCCTGTTCTACTGTGATACACACACACACTCCTGTTCTACTGTGATCCACACACACACTCCTGTTCTACTGTGATCCACACACACACTCCTGTTCTACTGTGATCCACACACACTCCTGTTCTACTGTGATACACACATACTCCTGTTCTACTGTGATCCACACACACTCCTGTTCTACTGTGATCCACACACACTCCTGTTCTACTGTGATACACACACACTCCTGTTCTACTGTGATACACACATACTCCTGTTCTACTGTGATCCACACACACACACTCCTGTTCTACTGTGATCCACACACACACTCCTGTTCTACTGTGATCCACACACACACTCCTGTTCTACTGTGATACACACATACTCCTGTTCTACTGTGATCCACACACACACTCCTGTTCTACTGTGATCCACACATACTCCTGTTCTACTGTGATCCACACACACACTCCTGTTCTACTGTGATCCACACATACTCCTGTTCTACTGTGATACACACATACTCCTGTTCCACTGTGATCCACACACACACTCCTGTTCTACTGATCCACACACACACTCCTGTTCTACTGTGATCCACACACACACTCCTGTTCTACTGTGATCCACACACACTCCTGTTCTACTGTGATCCACACACACACACTCCTGTTCTACTGTGATCCACACACACACTCCTGTTCTACTGTGATCCACACACACACACACACACACACACACACACACACACACACACACACACACACACACACACACACACACACACACACACACACACACACACACACACTCCTGTTCTACTGTGATCCACACACACACTCCTGTTCTACTGTGATCCACACACACACTCCTGTTCTACTGTGATCCACACACACTCCTGTTCTACTGTGATCCACACACACTCCTGTTCTACTGTGATCCACACACACTCCTGTTCTACTGTGATCCACACACACACTCCTGTTCTACTGTGATCCACACACACTCCTGTTCTACTGTGATCCACACACACACACTCCTGTTCTACTGTGATCCACACACACACTCCTGTTCTACTGTGATCCACACACACACTCCTGTTCTACTGTGACCCACACACACTCCTGTTCTACTGTGACCCACACACACTCCTGTTCTACTGTGACCCACACACACTCCCTTTCTACTGTGATCCACACACACTCCTGTTCTACTGTGATCCACACACACACTCCTGTTCTACTGTGATCCACACACACTCCTGTTCTACTATGACCCACACACACACTCCTGTTCTACTGTGATCCACACACACTCCTGTTCTACTGTGACCCACACACACACACTCCTGTTCTACTGTGACCCACACACACACACTCCTGTTCTACTGTGATCCACACACACTCCTGTTCTACTGTGATCCACACACACTCCTGTTCTACTGTGATCCACACACACACACTCCTGTTCTACTGTGATCCACACACACACACTCCTGTTCTACTGTGACCCACACACACACTCCTGTTCTACTGTGATCCACACACACTCCTGTTCTACTGTGATCCACACACACTCCTGTTCTACTGTGATCCACACACACACACTCCTGTTCTACTGTGATCCACACACACACACTCCTGTTCTACTGTGATCCACACACACACTCCTGTTCTACTGTGACCCACACACACTCCTGTTCTACTGTGACCCACACACACTCCTGTTCTACTGTGACCCACACACACACTCCTGTTCTACTGTGATCCACACACACACACTCCTGGTCTACTGTGATACACACACACACACTCCTGTTCTACTGTGACCCACACACACTCCCTTTCTACTGTGATCCACACACACTCCTGTTCTACTGTGATCCACACACACACACTCCTGTTCTACTGTGATCCACACACACACACACACTCCTGTTCTACTGTGATCCACACACACACTCCTGTTCTACTGTGATCCACACACACACTCCTGTTCTACTGTGATCCACACACATACTCCTGTTCTACTGTGACCCACACACACACTCCTGTTCTACTGTGATCCACACACACACTCCTGTTCTACTGTGATCCACACACACTCCTGTTCTACTGTGACCCACACACACACTCCTGTTCTACTGTGATCCACACACACTCCTGTTCTACTGTGATCCACACACACTCCTGTTCTACTGTGATCCACACACACTCCTGTTCTACTGTGATCCACACACACTCCTGTTCTACTGTGACCCACACACACACTCCTGTTCTACTGTGATCCACACACACTCCTGTTCTACTGTGATCCACACACACTCCTGTTCTACTGTGACCCACACACACACTCCTGTTCTACTGTGATCCACACACACTCCTGTTCTACTGTGATCCACACACACTCCTGTTCTACTGTGATCCACACACACTCCTGTTCTACTGTGATCCACACACACACACTCCTGTTCTACTGTGATCCACACACACACACTCCTGTTCTACTGTGATCCACACACACTCCTGTTCTACTGTGATCCACACACACTCCTGTTCTACTGTGATCCACACACACACACTCCTGTTCTACTGTGATCCACACACACACTCCTGTTCTACTGTGATCCACACACACACACTCCTGTTCTACTGTGACCCACACACACACACTCCTGTTCTACTGTGATCCACACACACACACTCCTGTTCTACTGTGATCCACACACACACACTCCTGTTCTACTGTGATCCACACACACACACTCCTGTTCTACTGTGATCCACACACACACACTCCTGTTCTACTGTGATCCACACACACACTCCTGTTCTACTGTGATCCACACACACACACTCCTGTTCTACTGTGACCCACACACACACACTCCTGTTCTACTGTGATCCACACACACACACTCCTGTTCTACTGTGATCCACACACACACACTCCTGTTCTACTGTGATCCACACACACACACTCCTGTTCTACTGTGACCCACACACACACACTCCTGTTCTACTGTGATCCACACACACACACTCCTGTTCTACTGTGATCCACACACACTCCTGTTCTACTGTGATCCACACACACACACTCCTGTTCTACTGTGATCCACACACACACTCCTGTTCTACTGTGATCCACACACACACTCCTGTTCTACTGTGACCCACACACACTCCTGTTCTACTGTGATCCACACACACACTCCTGTTCTACTGTGACCCACACACACTCCTGTTCTACTGTGACCCACACACACTCCTGTTCTACTGTGATCCACACACACTCCTGTTCTACTGTGATCCACACACACACACTCCTGTTCTACTGTGATCCACACACACTCCTGTTCTACTGTGATCCACACACACTCCTGTTCTACTGTGATCCACACACACTCCTGTTCTACTGTGATCCACACACACACACTCCTGTTCTACTGTGATCCACACACACTCCTGTTCTACTGTGATCCACACACACTCCTGAGAGCAGAATCACTTCCAGGACTCCTGCTGTTATTTCCATAAGCACTGCATGTGTGTCGTGTCACCAGAAGGTGGCGCTGCTGAACTGCAGATAATCTGAAACCTTTTAAATCACATCATTCCTCCATTATAAAACCTTGTGAACCTCTCAGACAGGATTTATGATTAGTCAATGAGAAGCACATAAACTAACATAACAAACAAGAATATTTTCATTGAAACTCACACAAATATATACAGGCTATATGTTGACATAGACTCACATTTATAAATGTTGAATAATAAGAAACCCAATAGATATAATGCAATAGTTGTCTACGTACCTTCAGTGCTTGGCCTCTAATTATACAATACATTTAATTAGACAATGAGCTTTATTTGCATTGTGTTCCATTGTGTCACATCAGTAATTTATGCCTTTATGCTAATATAAGGTAACAAGGAGAATGCAATTCTTTATGAATTCCGTTTCTAATCCGGTGACTTAAATCACAATAATAAGTTACCCTGGATCACAAACCCAGTCTGGAGCCGCACGGGTATATCTGTGGCAATAGCCAACTATACATTATACAGGTCAAAATTATCCATTTTTCTTTTATGCCAAAAATCATGAGGATATTAAGATCATGTTCCATGAAGATATTTAGTAAATTTCCTACCGTAAATATATAAAACATGTATTTTTGTGAGTGAGTGCAGCACAATCGTGAACATAAATGCACAACTTCAAAGGAGATTTTCTCAATGTTTACATTTTTTTGCACCTCAGATTCCAGATTTTCAATAGTTGTATCTCGACCAAATATTGTATATAACCACACATCAATGGAAAGCTTATTTATTCAGCTTTCAGAATATAAATCTCAAAAAAATATGTTATTCTTTTGATTGAGTAATTGAGAGAAAATTCTCTGTATTCATGTGTTGTCTGTGAGATTTTAGGCGACAAACGTTGTTTACAAGCTCCTAAATAAGTCATAAATCTGTCACTGGAGGGTTAATACTGTGGCATGTGTCATTGAAATACGCCTTTGGTTTATCCTCTTCAGAACAGTTACAAAACAGCATTTTATGAATTATGAATCATATGATTATGATGAATTAAGATCGCAGACACATTTTTTTTTTCAACCTTTAATATTCATCGCTCCATTTGTGTTCTATAATAAAAACGCAGAGATGTCCATGAACATTTGAGCAATTATGCATTCACATCACATTTGCATAATAATGCATAGGCCTATTATTATAGCAACGTCTATTAGCAAAAGCACTTAATGCCAAATAGAAAGTAAGCAGATTTAATGCTTCTTTAATATTGCCAGCAGAATCAAAAATCATTGCAAACACATTGATAATAATTAATATATCTATAGATTCAAGTGCTTTAATTAAATCACAATGATAGGAATTATTCGACATAGAATTGTCAGTATTTATATTTGCTTTTGAAGCATTACGAACCTGTGTGTGAAGTTTGAGAATCCCTGATGATGATCACAGACCTCAGACGCCACTATTGATTTTCATTGTTCACAGTCAGAGCGCTGTCCATTATGTCTGAGAGCCCGAGAAGAAAATCAATGTCAAAGTGAGTTTCACACAGGACCGAGTGAGGAGGGTTAACAACATTACTGTATCTCAAAAGAACTGACCCATAAAAGGTAACGATATATGTAAACTGCAAAAAATGTCCATCAATTCAATAGTGCTACTTTAGAAATAAATATGAAGTAAAATCCAGATATCACTGGACAGGTTTTCTATAGAAGTATTGTGTGCACATTTATTATCAAGATCATTCAGACCTATATTATTTTCTAAAAAAACATGCATAAATATCTTTATGCAAAACATATTTCAGGATGAGATGTGACTTCACCCATAGTTTAGCCTAAACTGACATTTAATGTTGGGTTGCACAGTCAGCTTTTTATTTCAAGTACACCAGAATTGGACACAGGAGGGCAATGTTGATCTAGCGTTTAAAATCAATATCAGACCTGGAAAATACTGACGATGACATCAAGTAAATCCTCTTTCAGTTTCAGTTTTTGGAATATTTTCTCGTAGCCTAGGCTATATCCTTTCGATTTCTGACCAACTCAAGAAATGTGTTGATACAGATAGCTTGTGCTACAAATGTCCTCTAAACCAAAACACAATGAAAAGGTTGATGGTCGCATCCAGCGTTTCATTGAGATTCACTCATATGTGCAGCATTGAACTCGACATGGTGTTTATCATTCATGAGTGAGCATTTTCAACAATTCAGTCAATTATTACTTGCATGGTCAGAATCCAGTGATCAGCAGTCATAATTACCTCTGACGGTTTATGATGGAAATGTGCTCAGTGATGCATTGGTCTGGTCTGAAGGTCGCACCAGTAAGACATGAATGAACGATCTGTTCCCGCGATCTGCTTTGTGAAAAATAAGGAATGGAAATAATATACTTTAAAAGAAAAACCTTTAGTGCAAATTGAATCAATGCTTTCAGACACTTTATTGCATTTTAGTTAAAAACTACCCCCTGTAGTTTTATTCTTAAATCATTTTATCCCTTAAAACTCATATTTGATCGCCAAAATTACATATTTAAATGTTTTTTCCTTGGGGAAAAAAAATGCTTCATGCCTTAAAATGCTTGAATGTAACTCGACACCCTTGCCTCATTTATTATACGCGGTTCTATGAATATGCAAATGAGCCCCGCCTCCACTCACTCACACCAGGGGCACGTTTAAGCTCAAGTTGAACAACATGTTTCCTAAAGGTGTGTAACGGGTTTTGAGCTTTTGTTTGGTGGGTGTGTCAAAAAAGTCAGCCCAATCATCAGCAACATAGCCTATATATAAACCACGCGGTATTAAAGTCGTTTGCAAATGTGTAGCCGGTATACGCAACAATTGAAGATAGATGACATGTTTGTCGTAAGAGTTTTATACCGATTGAACGCAGCTCAGAGATCCACTCGTTGACGATCACACGTTGATCTGATTGGTTACAAGGTTTGTGAGGTCAGAAACACCAGCGATTTCAAACCATGTTTTTGAGACTGTACTCAGCGAATACTCATCAGCAATGATGTTGACTTATGAATTAATTAATTTAATAAAACATATTAAAAACACAACAGACATAAGCAACATTAAAAGCTGATAATCAAAATCCAATCAGGTTAACGTGTGGATCTCTGAGCTGCTGTGAGTGAGTGGAGGCGGGGCTCATTTGCATATTTATAGAACCGCGTTTACTAAATGAGGCAAAGGTGTCGAGTTACATTCAAGATATTTTAAGGCATGAAGATTTTTTTTCAAGGAAAAAAAAAGTTTAAATATGTAATTTTGCTGATCAAAGATGAGTTTTAAATGGGTGGTATAATGCCCTTTCACAAGATGTAAAATAAGTCTCTGATGTCCCCAGAGTGTGTGTGTGAAATTTTAGCCCCAGATATTTTTATATATCATGTTAAAATTGTCATTTTTTGAGGGTGAGCAAAAATGCACCGTTTTTGTGTCTGTCCCTTTAAATGCAAATGAGCTGCTGCTCCCGGCACAGGGGGCGGAGCATAAGAGCTCCTGTCCTTTTACCTCACACACACACACACACACACACACGCACGCACACTGAACATTTCAATGTTTATGTTCAAAACGGAGTCAGACAATGATGGAGAGAGAGACTCAAGAAGAAGTGACGAAATGTAGCAGCAACAGGACATTTCTGAATGGTTAGTTGATGAATTTATGTAGTTTATGTGTAGTTATCTTCTAGTCATTGATTAGCATATTCTGTCTTGATAATCTATAAATCGTGTTCCGGGGGCGGGGTTTATGTAAATTCTAGGGTTGGTGATGTCACTAACTGTTTGTTGTAGTCCTTTTCTTTAAAAGCAAATATCTTCCTTTGCTTTGAACTTTGAGCGTTGTAACTTTGCAGATGTTGTTTATGATCAAACAGCAACATTACACACTAACTACAGCTAGACAACACAACATTACACACTAACTACAGCTAGACAACACAACATTACACACTAACTACAGCTAGAAAAGTCAAATCATAATCAACCAGCCCTTTAAGGTATAAGGTTATTGGGGGAATTTCAGTGGTGTTTTAGTTAATAAATACTATATTATCTGTAACTTTGGCATGGATTTTAGCGTACGCACGTTATAGTGTTTTGTAAGAGAGCTTTGGCCTGTTTGAACCCACAGTGACAAATGTGAAGGAGAACCGAACCGTGTGCAAATATAGAGCAGATTCCTGTGTTTCAGGCACATTGAGTTCCTCTGCTGACCACCCTCCGTTTCTTGAACTGCTCTGAAGTAACAGACTGATCCTAAACACACACACACACACACACACACTCACTGGCGTGCTCATAAAGCAGCACATTCACTGGAAATGCCGTGTAAGTGAGAACTTCTCCTCACCGGGTCAGCGGCTTCCATCAGTCCTCACTGAGCGTTCATGGGAAATCTGCTTAATGTGTTAATAAGTGCTTTTCTAAAAATACCCCGCCGGCTGACAGAACCAATGATTCATGCATATTACACTGCCAGTGTGAATCTGAACTGGCGGGTCGCAGGTCTGTTCTGATGCCTCATAAAAACTATACAAACATGCAATATCACATACGGTTGTGTCTTTGATTCAAATTATTGTTTGATCCTGTTCCAAAAATCTGAATATGTTATTGCATGCTTGATCATCTAAATTGGTTAAATATTTCAGCGTTTATATATACAGTCAAACCAAAATGTATTCAGACACCTTTATCATTTCTCACATTATCAGAGTTTATTCACTATCGTTTAGAAAATGGTAATAAAATATGACAAGAACTCAGTTGATATTTGACTGGTTTTGTCCATCCTTCTGTTAGACTGTCTCACACATGAGTTATGTTGAATATCTGTCAGCTGGTAAATTTAACTACACATTTAGATAATACCAGTTTAGCTCAACCAGTCACCAAGCAATGCTTCATCTTGTTCAGTTTGTGGAGTAAAAAGAGCATTAGCAATTAAAGAAAAAGCACTTCAGCAAAACAAAGTGTCTGAATAATTTTTGGTCCCAAATTTTTCTGGTAGTCACTGTATGAAGCATTTTTGGATATAATATGTCACAGTTTACTTTATTGTGTGTGTGTGTGTGTGTGTGTGTGTGTGTGTGTGTGTGTGTGTGTGTGTGTGTGTGTGTGTGTGTGTGTGTGTGTGTGTGTGTGTGTGTGTGTGTGTGTGTGTGTGTGTGTGTGTGTGTGTGTGTGTGTGTGTGTGTGTGTGTGCGTGTGTGCGTGCGTGTGTTATTCGCATATCTCTCGAACCGTTAGTCCGATGGATTTCAAACTTGACAGGTGTCTTGCTACGGAGTAAGTGCAGTGCCAAGTTTGATTGGATTTGATTGTTTGGATTAGAAATGCAAAAGATATTGGTAAAAGAAGCACACGATGTTTAGAGGGTTGTGGTTTAAAAATAAACATTCTGACATAAACAGTCTGTCAGATAAACATTAAGTCAGCAACACTGCACAAATAAAAATGTCACTGAACTTTTGCTGTGTAATTGTAAACAATGAGCACTCAAACACAACCAATCCAACAATTCGCCTTTGGCTAAGCCACGCCCTAGAATGTAGATTGACCAATCACAGCGCAGCCAAGAACGAGCTCCACAGAGGGTCCGACACTTTTTCACAGCGCTCCATTGACTTTAACACCGGCGTCTCATATTTTTGGTCTCGGCAGGCTATTACCGTCGTAGTTTTATCAAAAATATGGTTGAACGTTGTGCCTGGGGCGTTTGTAACACAGATACGCGTTTCCCAGAGAGGTTGGAGGGGGGTGTCCATTTTTTCCCTTCCCAAAACCGAAGTCAAATCCTGACAAGTGTCGTCTTTGGATTAAACTGTGTGGACGTTCTCAGTCAGCGAAACCCCTCAAGATCAACAACACACTTTTGTGCTCTTAAGATACATTTAGCTTTTAACCTTACTGTGAAGTTACACTAGTTAGACAGTTTTAGGTTATGATTTCGGTTCTCTAGTCTAATTGTTGATACGCTAGCACACGCTGCTAATAAATACAACTATACTGGCGTAGTCCGTTTGCTTTGTAATAACGATTATAGAAGTGTATAGAGACCTACCCAGCTTTGCATGAACAGTGTTGCTCTTGATATTGTGAGTCCCAGCCTCCGTCTCCATTAGGATATGCGGTGGTTCATGTTTTGACTGTGACCGTTATGATTTTGCCTGTATTTGGATCTTGTTGTTGCTTGCGTTTCACCGTATGTCTTGAATATCGCCTTCGAACGCACACTGAGCCCCTTTTGCCTACTTCTATCGGACACTTTATTTGCTGCTTTATAAAAGTTTGATAAAAGGTCAGCAGGAAGAGCCGTCACAGCATAAGCCATGTTGATACCAAACCAGAGCCCCGATGAAGTTGACGGACGTAGCAACAGTAACTAAGGGGGGCGGGGCTTAGCCAAAGGTGGATTACTAAAAACTGATTTTTGCACTAGTGTTTTTAATGATAATAAAGGTTATATGTATTTGAGACCACAGAATCAGTGAAGAGCTTCATGCATCTGCATCTCCTGAACGAGGATCGCCGCTGAACACGGGCTTCTGTGCGTCACGCGCTGGTTTCTGCCTTGGAAACGCGTGACATTTCACAGGAGGGTCTGATTGTGTCCGCCGGTCTCCAGGATCAGCAAAGGTCTTTGTGCTTGGGAATGTTCTCCGGTCTGACGGATGAAAGAAGGCTCTCATTGGGAAAGCTGAAAGGTGAAGGATCTGCCTTTCACCGCCCTCCTATAATTACCTCAATAACCTCCCGCAGACTGAGCAATGACTTCAGACGGATTGATTCCTGGAAACACATTCCCACTCTGTGCTGTGGATACACCTGGAATCTTCTGTTTTCATTTTAAATGGTTTACTTATTAATTCCATTCAATGGAATGATCGTAATTTGGATCCAGAAGAATATGATCCTGCGGTTACACTTTATGTAAAGAACGGGTATTGTTCAAAATTCATGTATAATTTTGTTGAAAGGTTTTAATCCACTTCAAATGTTGACTAGCTACTGTACATTACCATAATGGACCCTTAAAGTGATACTGTAACATTCAAAATTGTATTATTTTACGATTGGATCCCAATTATGACAGAAAATCAATGAATAAGCAATCATTTAGGATTGTAACATGATCAAGACGTTTGCGTATCCCTTAAAGGGGTGGTTGATTCTGATTTGACGTTTCTAACTGTAGTTAGTGTGTAATGTTGCTGTTTGATCATAAACAACATCTGCAAAGTTACAACGCTCAAAGTTCAAAGCAAAAGGGAGATATTTGTTAAATAGCCTATAGATAATTTACATAAACCCCGCCCCCGGAACACGATTTATAGATTATCAAGACAGAATATGCTAATCAATGACTAGAAGATAACTACACATAAACTACATAAATTCATCAACTAACCATTCAGAAATGTCCTGTTGCTTCTACATGTTGTCACTTCTTCTTGAGTCTCTCCATCTTTGTCAGACTCTGGTTTGAACATAAACATTGACATTTTCAGTGCATGTGTGTGTGTGAGAGGTAAAAGAACACGAGCTCTTGAAGCTCCGCCCCCTGTGCCGGGAGCAGCAGCTCATTTGCATTTAAAGGGACAGACACAAAAACGGTGTGTTTTTGCTCACCCTCAAAAAGTGACGATTTTAACATGATATACTAAAATATCTGTGGGGTATTTTAAGCTAAAACTTCACACACACACACACTCTGAAGGCTTATTTTACATCTTGTGAAAAGGGCATTATACCACCACTTTAAAATAAACTAAAAAGTGCATCATATTTTTCTTTATATCTTTTGCTATGCGCTTCACAAACGCATCTAAATATAAAGTGATGAGTTCTGCGCCACGTTTCGGAGATCAGCTGAGGAGGCGAGAGCGAAACCCAAATCCTTGTGAAAGTGATAATGAGCTTCAGAATTATTTCCTTAATGCTCTTCACACTGTTTTTTCCCTCTTTCTTTTCTTTACAGCCGGATACAGCAACACTGAAATTACGAGCCGCCATGACTCATCAGTTTTCGCCTCTGGATGAAAGTCACCAAATGAGAAGCTGTTGGAACTCAAAAGGTCATTGGCATAATAATAATATTTCCCGAAGGCATTATATTTGTTACTTTAACTCAACACCCGCCTGAGAAGAATGCAAGCCTCAGTGAATTATGACGATTGGTATTCTTATGAGCTTGGAAGTGATTTTCACCGGAAAAAAATGACCACATCAGATAATTTAATGTTTCTTTCATTCTTCCTAAAATGACAGTCAGGATTTGTTTAGTTGTTGGTGCAAATCTGTGTTATTATCCCAGACAGCCACATAGTGCCGGCCCAGATCTGTGTGTTAGACTGTCTCACACATGAGTTATGTTGAATAATTTTTGGTCCCAAATTCGTATAAATGTTACTGGTAGTCACTGTATGAAGCATTTTTGGGCATAATATGTCACAGTTTACTTTATTTTGCTCTCCTCACTTACATAAATGAACTATATAGAGTCCTGCACACACTAGTAAATAAATATAAAACATCTGTATGCGTGCCGGGCCAACACCATGTTGCTGTCTGGGATAGAAAATTAAAACCACCAATTACAATCATAAAGGCCTTCAAATGGAGTTTGTGCACATGTGAACATATAGTCTAGTTCAGTGGTTAAACAAGGTTAGTTTAAGGGGACATGCATCTTTACATGACAACGATGTACTAAAACTGATTTTTTTTCTTTTTTTTTTCTGTATTATTATATGACAGGCCAGTAGTTAGCGATGTCACTTTATAAAGAAATATTAAACACCTATAGACTGAACATGTGATGAAACGCATAAAAAGTGCATTAAAGGGGTCATGACATGTTTTTTTTTATTTATTATTATGTCCCCTTAGGTGCAATTATAGTATTACTATAGTTTTTTTTACAAAAACTTTTCAAATGTAGTGATTTGTGACCTTTTCCCTGTTTCTCATCCTCTGATTCACACAGTCTGTTTTGGGGGTGTTTCCCCTTTAAGAGTTCAGTGTTAACGCCCACTGTTATGATTGGCTAACGTCAGTGCCTATGCAGCAATTATTAACGCCCCCAGCCAGAACATTTGCGGATTCGGCGTATTTAAAAAGTAGTTTAAAGTTTTAAATACATTACTTACAGTTTGCGTCGTCGTTGTTGAGCCCAGAATAGTCGGCACGGACTTATCTTCGAGCAACAGTTTTCTGGCAAAGCCAGCATCATTTTGGGATTTGTTCTCAAAACAGTCATCCTTCAAATGTACAGAACACACGCTTAAATTAACACTGCCGTGACTGAGACGTCCTCAAAAAATAAAGTGCATCCATTTTTCCCTGACGACTGGATCTTTCTGCAGCGTATTCACAGATGTTGTTTGTCCACAGCCAGGAACAGCACATCTGCGGCATCGTCATTTCCCTGTACACAGACCCACTCGCTGTCCGTCCACTGAACACTTGTGAGGCGCGACAATGATACGAAATGAGCGTAGTTGTCTTGCGCTTAAAGCGTAGTTGTCTTGCGCTTAAAGCGTAGTTGTCTTGCGCTTTAAGCGTAGTTGTCTTGTGCTGGAGGCGGTCATATGCAAACGCTGGTACGTCACTTCGTACCGTGACGTCACTTCTTACCATGGATCCAGAACGAGCTGTATTTAGAGCTTGATTAAATAAATGATTCGTTTATAATGGGGAGGACGTCTTAAGCTATGAAACTTGCAGGACGTTTTAATGACACAAAGACCTCTTATATACCGAAAGATCAAGGCAAATTTGGTTTCTCATGTCATGACCCCTTTAAATGCAGGAGTCGCAGAAGTGAAGACTAAAAGATCTCGAAACTCAACTCCAATATAAAAACACTGTGTGTGTCCTTCACACACATGCCCTGACTCCTCAAAAATGACAAATAAACCTCTCTACCTCTTTGTATTTAAAGAAAATAAAACCCTCAAATGAACTTTTCCCACACTTCTAACACTTTTAACACAAAGTCAGTCTCAATAATCACACTATTCCTTCAACATTATAGCACTGGATTTTCACACACACTCTTGCTTTTGTCTTTACTGCATTTCCTCATAATTCCACATTTTAAAGGCTCTCATTAACCAGTACCACATGTCTTCACTGACTAACCAACCCATATTAATTAACCCATTAATTATGGAAGGCATATTCTGCCAAAATTAAATAAATAAATGAAATGATCAAAATTAAAACTAAAACCAGATTAACTATTTAATTACAGAAAACTGTACGCAAAGTGTGTGAATCACCAAAAGAGGGAAAAAGAAAGATATAGGGTATTTTAGTTAGTTGCCAAAGCAACATTTCTCTTTTTTTTAAGTTTTTTTTTTAAGTTTAAATTTTTTCAACTAACATTTTTATTTTAGGTTTTAGCAATTTTTTTCTTTTTGCCATTTTTATTCATATTTTTTTTATATATTTCTATATAGCTTTAACTTATTTTTGATTTTGGTTTTATTTTAAGCAATTTTTGTACTTCAACTTTAACTTAATTTATTTTAACCAAGGCAACATTTCACTTTTTTTTTTTTTTAATTCCCCAATATTTTGTATTTATTTCAATAATCAAAACCGTTTAAAATTATTTTACCTTTAGTTAACTACAACACTGTTTGTTTTATAAGTATTACAATTTAGTCAATATAGGGTACATTTAAACGTCAACGATGTACTTAAAACACACATCGCACATCAATCCTGTTCACACAGATCAGCGAAAACGACTGAAAACGTTGTTTTATTCAGGCCAGTAGATGACGATGTCAGTTTGTCCACAAATCTGCATTTTTGTAGTTTACACGGAGACGATAGCGGTATCGTTTTCAAAAACTTGCAAAAGTTTGCGTTTTTAGTCCCTCAACGGCCAAAACGCATAAAAAGTTTTACGTATTAGTGGAAAACGGTGTTGTATAAACGGCCCCAGACTGTCAAACTGAGCAGGAATGATCATAATTATGTGCAAACAAGAGCATTTACCATCAGTCATGCTTTATTTGCTGTGTTTTAGCTCCTTCTGTATATATGTCCCACATGCCAACTAACAGCTTCTTAATGTCTCCAGTTTTACAAAACCAATCCGATTTCATTCAGTTTCATCAAAATGATTTACTCACTAACAATCCAAACCTGAAGTAACATTAAACACAAAAGGAGAACTTCTAAAACAGCTTTTCTTTTCCTTCAATGACAACAAAACAACATGAGGATTAGTACAACATGATTTCATCACATCAGAATAACCAGAGAGCGTTGTAAAGCATTAATGGCCTTTAACCAGCAGTGAGTTTCCTTGAGCTCGAGCAGGTCGAGTTGAGTTGACAGATTCCTGCAGCCTTAGTCACCATGTAAACATCAGGGTTAATGAATGGCTCTTTCATAGGTCTGGTATAAAGGCCTTTAATAACCTGACGTGTGTGTCGGCTGTTTTTAACCTCGTCCTCTCATCCAATCTCAGCTTTCTGTCGCTCAACACCACCGTGTGACGCAGGAACTTCAACCTCTGGACACAAAATACATCCAGAAGACACGCCAACCTGGAGGAGAATCAACTCGTCTGGCCTGAGATCAGAGAAACGTACATGTTACAATAAAAACAAAGGGTCAGTTTAGAGAAAGACGTGTTGAATCTGCCAACCCGATCTCGATCTCACGGCCATTCGTACCAATTTACAAGATGGCTAATTCGTACGATTTTTGCTAAATCATATATATTTTACGAGTTTCAAATGAATTTGTACGGATGACCTACCCCTGACCCCGCCCCTAAACCTAACCATCACGCGGGTTTAGAGAAATAGTAGGAATTGGTCGTGAGATAGCGTTGTCTCACCAGGAAATGTGGCCATTTTAATGCGATTCATATGAAAATTTACGATTTGTATTAAAAAAGTATGCATGATGCTCCATCTTTAACTCTACGAATAAACTAATTGACGAATTCAACTATGAATTTGCAACAAATCAAATATGTAGGCCTAGGTATATAAGTTTATTGAATAGGATAAACCCCTTGAGATGAACCATCTCGGTTTCGAGGGGGTCCCAATTTACAACACAATACAGAACAAGGGACAAATCAAAACACATTACAATAAAATAATAAGAAAATACCACATATGAATAAAATGTACATGTTTCACTAGTATAAAACTATTCATTATTTTAATCGTGTATAATAAATGATTAATGTACAGTATATATTCAATAAATAGAAATAAAACATGTTAAAAATATGATAAAATAAATAAATCACTGAATACTAGTGAATTCTTAGATGTATTATAATAATGACAGCAATGATCAATCAAAGCAAAATTTGAATGTTTGAATGTTTCAAAATTAAGAACATTTGATTTGGATTTCAGTTTGACAGCAGACAGGAACTACAGTAGATCTGAAATTTGAATTTAAATTAAATTAAGTTGTAATGAATTGGAATGCATAGAAATTCATATATAAGCACAATAGGTGTAATTTTTAAAAACAAACTTAGAATTTTGACTTGAGAAAAAAAATTAAACAGTAAATTGAAAAATTGAAAAACAAATCAATTTAAAAACTAATAATAAAAAATCACTTGCTAAAAAACATTAAAATATTTAATTATCTGAAGGTAAATATTTAAAGTCAAAGAGGTTTGGCTGACAAAAGCGTTGGATATTCGTTGACTTAATTCCCATAAATCATCTACCGTGTTGAATTTCTGTGAATTGCTATTTAGTAAATTCCTTTTCCTGTCATTCCACTTCCACTTCCTGTGTGTTGTAACCAATTCAATTCAAATTCACAAATTAAATTTGGTCAATTTGATAAAAAATTCACCATAAAAACGTCTTTGCTCGAGTGGCTTATAAGGACATGGTGATGGGGGAAAATATGAGTTGCATTGGAGGAAAAAAAATATGAGATGCATTGGAGGAAAAAAAATATGAGATGCATTGGAGAAAAAAAAATATGAGTTGCATTGGAGGAAAAAAAATATGAGTTGCATTGGAGAAAAAAAAATATGAGATGCATTGGAGGAAAAAAATATGAGATGCATTGGAGAAAAAAAATATGAGATGCATTGGAGAAAAAAAATATGAGATGCATTGGAGAAAAAAAATATGAGATGCATTGGAGGAAAAAAATATGAGTTGCATTGGAGGAAAAAAAATATGAGATGCATTGGAGAAAAAAAATATGAGTTGCATTAGAGGAAAAAAAATATGAGATGCATTGGAGGAAAAAAAATGCATTGGAGGAAAAAAATATGAGATGCATTGGAGAAAAAAAATATGAGATGCATTGGAGAAAAAAAAATGCATTGGAGGAAAAAAATATGAGTTGCATTGGAGAAAAAAAATATGAGATGCATTGGAGAAAAAAAATATGAGTTGCATTAGAGGAAAAAAAATATGAGATGCATTGGAGAAAAAAAATATGAGATACATTGGAGGAAAGAAAAATATGAGATGCATTGGAGGAGGAAAATATTTCAAGAATATTTGAGAAACGTTGCATTCGCTCGCAAAACCTTTGCGTTCACTCGAGAAACGTTGCGCTCACTCGCAAAGAGCTCAAAAAGTTTTGTGAGAGAACGTAAAGTTTCTCTGGGAAACGCAAAAGCAGTGACTTGTTATGCATATTTTCCTCCACCACATGTGCTATTGTTGGCTCCATGCTTATCTGCTGATTATATGAACAGTTCAAATGTATTTCTCTAAGACATACTCAGTTTTCCAAAAGCAATACGTTTAGCTCCATATTTGTGTTGGCCTTCCATCGCAGTGCTTTATAAACATAGTGCAGTCCTGAGCTTCTGAAGCAGGAGGTCTGAGGTAAACAGGCATGTCTTGTGTTCGGCAGGAGAAATGTTATCCATGAAGCCTTCGGGATGTTTAATAACACTGCCTTTCCAATTTTAGGCCAACTCTGAGGTAATAAAATCTGTCCAAGGGGACCGAAAACCACAGACCAAATACCAGCATGCCTGGAGGGTACGAAATGATGACAAAATAGATACAATTTCCTGGTGTACCAATAAACACTCAAGTACAACTGGAAAAGTGCTCAGGAAAGAAATGAGATCTGATATATACGGTCGACTGGGCCGAGCGAGAAAACAACTTCCCAAACGAGTCCCTGCTCAACACACGCCGATAATGCCACCGATTTACTCAGCGGCACTAAAGATTATGAACATACACACACACATGCACACACACACACACACACACATGCACACACACACACACACACACACACACACACACACACACACAGAAAAACAGCGAGAGAGACTTGATGTTTGAAGGTTTATAGGCCTTACAGAAAGAGATAGATCCATTAATGATATATTTCATATTAATATTCATAATAAAAATAATAAATAATGCTTCCCAAACTGGGGTTTGTAATTTTTTTAAGAATTCTGTTTATAAAAAGCTAATAAGTAAATAAATAAATCATAAAAATACATCAATTAAAACCCTTTTTTTATACCCCCCTCCCCCCACCACACAAACACACCCACACACAAGTGTAATTAGCTAATTTATTTAATAATTTAAAAATATATTAATAATAAATAAAAATATCTAGGGTTTCACAAACTGGGGTTCGTAACTTGATGAGAAGATAATAATTAATGAAGATACTAAAATTCAAATACATCAATTAAAATTTAACAATAAATAAAAAAACATTTATTGACTTAATAAAAAGTGTAAAAAGCCTTTAAGTATTAAGGTTTATAGGTGCACATTTTTATAAATTTGTAATTAGACATTTTTCACCATTTTCATAAATATTGATAGTAATATTAATAATTAAAACAATTTCCAGTGTTTCACAAATTGGGATTCGCTAGCTAAAAATGAAATAAATCATAAAAATGTAAAATTAAAATACATAAATGTAAAAATTATTATTATTTTAAATAAAATGAACAAAAAGAAATCTAACAACACACTTATGGTACTAAAAAGATGATTAAATCTCAATGAGTTCTTGCGGTCGATATTTAGGGTCAAATGGGTTTGACAGAAAATGTCCTGAGTAAAAAGAAAAGGGAACAGGCCTCATCAGGGGCCGAGTATCCGCTGACCGATGCATTTCTGGCAGGAAAAACAGACATTTAATTGGACGCAAATATGCCTTTTCTTGGCTAGACTTGCAGGAGCTTCAAATCTGTGATTAAAAGCATTTTCCAGGGTTTTTGCACTTCAGTGTGACTCACATCCCTCTCCGACTTCCAGTCGCTGTCCAAGAACTTGCAAGGCGCTTTAAGTGAACATTTCTGCTGGGTCACATGACTCTCTCTCTCTCTCTCTCTCTCTCTCTCTCTCTCTCTCATTGAACGCATGTTGGGGCTGAAGCGTAATTCTCCACTCACTGTGACCCCGTGACCTCAGGCGGATTGTAGGATTCGGGATAATCAGCTTTGCTCCTCACTCAACTGCGGGTTTAATAAGCCTATTGATTTCAGGAGCCATCGATCCACCCGTCAATCCGAGGCCGTGACTGATAACAGGGATTTCCTTTGTCTGAGAACCACTGGCTGTTGTTAAGCACAACTACAGTAAACGACGGGAGCGGGACACACATGTGAATATCATCAAGGGCCGTTGTGTCAGATTTGTCGCCGGATTGAACAATTGCTTGTGCAAGAATGAAGAGGCCAAAGTGCAAAGCCACTGAAATATTGTGTTGTATAAACCACTACAGATTCATATGTACAATTTACTTTACAGCAGGAGCGACAGTCAATATTCTGCTATGGATTTGCGTATAAATGATACACAATAAAAGCACTGACTTATGGTTTTGATAAAAGGTCATTAAGAAACATCTAAATGCATTTGATTTGAACCTCATGACAATTAATGATGGGTATTTTCCAAAACATCTTCATAAAGTTACTGGCAAACACACCAAAACTGTGGAAATGGTTTTAATTCTGGTTTTATAATTGGTTTTATATGCATCATTGTCTCAATTGTATATTTTCTATTATATTCTTATATAGAAAATTGATTTTAAGTTTATTGCAAAATATGCATATATATATACAATCATTTAAGAATTTTAAGAGTGTAGAGAGATCGACTTGATTACGTAATTCCAGTGCTTCATGGGAGTGGGCGGGGCTAAAGCGATGTGTTGACTCTGATTGGTGTAATCTTCTGTATAGAATCATGGGTAATGTGGTTTTTCACCAGGAACTACACTATTATAATTTTAAAAAATAAGCTGAAATAATGTGGCTGACTGATTCAGCAAAGCAAACGTCATCGATTAACAACCTCGTAAGGTTCTCTTTAAAGTTATTGTTCAAAATAAATTTCCTTAAGGAGAAAATTAGTGGAGTTTTTAGTTCCGGAACTCGACTGTTATCTAGCCCTTAAAGGGGTGGTTGATTGCGATTTCACTTTTTTCATTTTAAATAGTGTGTAATGTTGCTGTTGGTGCATGAACAGTATCTGCAAAGTTGCTGCGCTGAAAGTTCAATGTAAGCAGAGATATCGTCTTTTAAAAATCAGGAAGTTTAATGCCTACAAAAACGACTCGAATGGGACTACAACGAGATACTTCCCCGGTTTTATACGTAACTAACCCATACATTTACATCAACCCTCCCTCCAGAATATGCACACAAAAAAGGGGCGTGGCCATCAGGGCCGCATTAAGAGCTCACTGGGCCCCGGGGCTATGAGCTATTGGAGGCCCCCTAAAATTTAATCAAATTAAACATTCTCTTTTTTAAAACTTGTTTTATTAGTTTCAATATTTTAACTTTATGCACATTGCATCAACCAAAAATTAAATTAAATGCAACAGTCTCAGACTTGAAGAAAATTGTTGAACATTTAACCAATTTCTGCACATTCCACCATATTTTAACGAAAAAAACAAAGTCCTTTTTCTGTTAACTTATATTTCTGCATATTCCAGCATATAAAATGCACATATTTTTTTGTAAAATCCTCTATTCGATTAGATGTAAATAAAATACAGCAATAAAATAATTAAAATGAAAGTCTCTCATGACGGTATACCAAATTATTAACATTTACGTCTTTTAACATTAAAGTGCAGATTAGTTTTGTTTTTGTAAATCGTCAGACATGTTTTTACCATTTCATTAAGTTTTGCTTTGTAGAAAGCATTTCTTTAAAGTGAATTTCGTTTTGTATAAATTGTATCTTAATTTTAATAAATATTTAATCAACCGATTGCATGTATTTAATAAATAAAAAGCAAATATAGCAGACAATATAATAACCGTGACATTGAGGCGCTAGCGCGCCGCGTTCACTTGCATTGCATTGTTAAAAGCCTTTCTTTAAAGTGAATTTCGTTTTGTAAAAATTCAATTGTATCTTATTTTAATAAATGTTTCATCAACCATTTGCATGTATTTAACAAATACAAGGTAAATATATAGCAGACAATATAATAACCGTGAGATGGAGGAGCCGCGTTCACTTTCACTTTCATTGTTAACTAGAGAGCGCACCTCATAAATGAATGAAACTCAGCGTAGGCCTATGTCTCATACATTAGCATTAAATATCTTTGCTGCATCCTTTCTAGAACAGACAAGGGCTTGAATGAACATAAGAAGGAATGTTGTAACAAGCGGTATTACAAATTCACAATGTCACATTAATATTAGCTTCTAGTGGGAAAAAAAGAAAGAATACATTTTACATAAAATCCAGTGCTTTCAAAGCATTACATGTTTTCATTTCTTTCTTGTTTTTAGTTTGTTCCGAAAGATGTACATATAATGTAAAGTCATTTATAAAATGTGGAAAATTTGGTTTACTTTGAGCCCACTTCTTTTTATGTATATGGTATTTTCCCAATATAACAGATAACTATAGCCTAATATGTTGTTCTTTACATTCCAAATTGTCATTTGGAATTGTCATTTGGAATTGTTACATTCCAAATTGTTATTCTTCTTAGTATAAAAAAGCACATAAAAAACACAAATTTCCATCATACACTTTTAGAATAAATGCATTTGATATACCAAATTCAAACGTGACGTTTCAATTCACCCTGCCGCCCACGGGGTTTGATGGACAGGCGATCTGACCAATCATAACGCCGAATCCGAAATTTAGTCCGGCAGCAAAGCAGTCAGTAGAAAGTTAACGTCTTTGGACTTGAACTTGAAAAACGGTATTGTTTACAGTAAATTATTTAAATGACAATATTTGAAAGTTGAGACTTTGTTTCATGTCAAAAGTAAGCTGCTCTCTCGTCTGTCAGCGCGTAGCCTACTACTAGTCTGTGCCCCGCGATGTATTTTTCACTGCGTGAGAACATGTGTGGCGTGACTCGTGAGAGCGAGAGCCTGGCTTATCACACACAGGAGGCTGGTCTTTGCGAATGGTCAATTACTTTAATAATAATGATTGATAGTGATGATTCCATGATAATGCATGCAATTTATGGTAAAGCATCACTAAATAACAGGGCTAATTTGTTGGGGGCGTAGTGAGGCTTTGGCAATCAGCGTTACCGATGGATAGTCAATCTGCTCCACGGCCAATCACGGGCCCCCTCCTTGCTCGGGCCCCGGGGCTTTAGCCCCGCCTAGCCCTGTTGTTAATGCGGCCATGGTGGCCATATTTCTGCGGCTTTGTGGAAGAGGAAGAGTCATATTGGAGAGCTAGCCATGCCGTCGAAAGTGTGTTATTTTTAGTCAGGTCTTCTGTGTTTGGGCTTCCTACGGACGCTGTAGTTCGTCAACAATGGCTACAATTTCTGTTTGATTATGCTCCTGAAAATTACAATGGTAATTTAGCTCTCTGTGCTACGCATCTTACGGAAGACAGCTTCCAGAATCTCCACAAATTCAATGCCGGATTAAACAAGAAACTGTTACTAAAACATGAAGCAGTTCCAACTTTAAACCCAGAGGCAGCCGTAGTTGGACCACAACCTGTAAGTAAGACTTAATAATTTTACATTTATTTGGATGTATAATTTCAGACGTAATGTTTTAGTTTTATCAGGGACGTAAACAAATGCCAGCGCTGGCGTTAGTAGCCGCTATTTCGTGTGTTTATGACAAACGCGTACAAACATTTTGGACCTGAATTTGTAATTATGTACTAATTTTGTAAATGTATTTTCCATGTATACTTTATGACGTAATTTTTCGATTTGATCAAGAACGTAAACCAATGCCAACGCTAGTTTGTTTATAGTAGCCACTAGCCAGTTAGTTCGATGCTATTTTGTGTGTATAAGTAATGTATAATAATTTGTGTGTATAATATGTAATCGCAACAGCAAACTTCAGCTGCGGTATTACTCGGTCATTTATTCAGTTATATTAAATGTTTAATCAGGAGAAAACCGTATCTCAAAAGCTAAAAAACAGCAGTGGCATTTTCGATTTTCAAGTATCGAAATTATTATAGAATAGAATAGAATAGAATAACAATATATATAAAAATTACCATTCAGAAGCGTTTTGTAAGAGCCGTGTTCGGGGAGGTTCTGCTTGACTCTTCATTGCCGCTTTCTGGGTCTGATTCTGGCTCAAACTGTACGGTGTTATGGAAATTTTACATTTAGATATGTTTCTTTTACTTTTATATGGGTACAACTTTTATTAACGTTGAAGATGTATTGTTTACTCATGAGAATTTAAAGGAATATAATCATATAAGCAAAAAGCACATTATTAAAGATATAAAATCAAGCTTTTTTATAAATGTATAAGTTAGAACAGGCTTGAAGGAACAAAATGTTCACTGGGTCATGTGAGGGCTGACAATATGTGTACTCCAAATGACTTTTTGTACTCCAAGTGTGAAAAATATGTGCGCAGCTTTGATCGAACTAAAGATAGACAAGATGTGTGAAAAAGAGCAGCAGCTAAGAACAGGAAACTTTTGCAGACATGACGTTGCTCAGACCAGTTAGAATTTGGGTTGGACATGAGATAATGAGCTAAGACATCTCCCTTTAAGGTAACAAAGGATTTTGTACACAGGGTGTGTTAGGGTATATAACCTTGGCGAAAGGGACTAGCCTTCGCCTTCTCATGTCAGATGCTCTCTGCGTGAGAATGCCATGGACCTTCTCATATCAGACGCTGTCTGTGTGGGAACGTCTTATTTCATGCATGAAATAAAATACTTTGTTTAATCTTTTGAGAATCGACTTTGTCTTCTTCATTCAGGTTTTTAATATTGATAAATTTCCACAACAAATGGCGACGAGGATGCGATTGCAAAACCGATGATCGTCGTGAGGGGAACAGTTGACTGGCCATCCCGAGAGAACACTCTACGGCTCAAAATCCTCAAGCTTAAGGAAAGAGAATTGTTCAACTCCTCACGACGACCTAGGTGGACGCAATTCCAAGATTAAAGAACTCACAGACAGTGAGACTCACAAGACGGTGAGAGGAAATTTCTTATGTAACAAATAAGACAAATTTTGTTGATTGATATTTGCGTATTGAATATTTTTTCCTAAAGAGTCACGTTTGGGATAGACCTGATAGCAAGTTCCCAAACAGGTCCGGGATAAGACCACAAAACGTATTAAAATTTCCCTAAAGAGCCAGGGTTTTGAGAATAGGCCTGGAAATAATTTCTCAAACACCAGACAGAAGCACTGGTCTGGGAAAGACCTATATTGACGAATAAAGGCAATTTGGAAAGACCTGCATCGACGGATGAAGGCAAGGCGTGGGGTGGCTGCGCCAGGGAAAAGTTAATACGTAGAGGAGAGTGTGGGTGGCTGCGCGAGGAAAATTGATAGATAAATATAAAGTAATAAAAGAATAAATAAAATTACGCAAATATAAATTGAACAAACAAAATTGTAAAAGTAAAAATGGGTAATGAAAATTCAAAAAAAGGAAAGATGAAGAACATGTTGATTTCTCGAAAGGTTCATGCAAAATGCAATATGGGTTCAATGGGGGTTTAAGCGTGTCACATTTGACTAAAACTAAAGCAAAATTGGTCGACTCACGTTGTCAAGAGGAAAGACAAGACACATAGAGAAAAGCATTATGCAATCTTAAAAATGACTGCTCTGACATTGTTTCTTCTTCTCCCTATTATGGCGATTTTTGTTTTGTTTTGTTTTTGTTTTGTGAGAATAAGAGAGGAGGACAGGACGCATCCGGCTCATCTTCCACCTCCTCGCAATCCTAACCAGATTCCAGCAGCCGCAGAAGGACGGGGTCACGCAGTTCCTAACGCACCACACAAAGAACCATGCCACCACTCTGCAGCCCTCCAGAAAATGAAAGTAAAGACTTTGTTCTTGGATGGATTGGACAGTGATAGTTCAAAAGCAATTCAAAAGAGCTGTGTCGGATGGCAACTGGCCTCCACAGTAGAAATGAGACAACACGCAAGACATCATGAAAGTGCAGCGGAAAATCAACGCAGCCAAGCAAGACAAAGACCTCATGTTGGCCCTGGTGACAATGCAAGGTGTGTATATGGGCAACAACGACTCCACCCATCACCAACAGAACCAGAGAGGCAATGGCAGAGGAAGAGGAGAGGACGTGGTCGGGGGAAAAGGACGAAACAGTCAACCATTTCAACAACAACGCAAAGAGCCCTATGACAAATGTTTTAATTGTGGACGAAAAGGACATTGGCGTGATGAATGCCCACACGGCAAAGGCGGGAATCAGGCGGATTGAAAGGAGGAGGAGGGGTGAGCGACGGGGTTCCTGTCTCTCCAACTGATGAGTATAATTTACCTTTATTTTCTGATTCTGCTCTATGCAATGAAGACTTGCTTGCTAGGGTTTTCTATAAGACTCATATTTCTTTACCCTTGATAGAAATGACGGTTAATGACGTATCTTTACTATTTCTGCTTGACACGGGAGTTTCCAATTTTGTAATTAAAGCCACAGAGATTGAAAAACCAGTTCCACTATCTGGGAAGACGACTTCTTCCAGAAGTGCAACTGGTCATGTGGTCATAGAACAATATTCGAAAACACTTGAGTGTTCAATTGAAGGGGAAAAATAAAATAATAATGTGCATTGTTTTTTAAATTACTAAGTCATGTCCAGTGAATTTAATGCGAAGGGATTTACTTTGTAAGTTGGGTGTTTTTGTTTACTGTGGTGATCAGGGCTTATCAGCTGACATGAGAATGACGCATGAAATTGAAGGCACAGAGGATTTTTCTCTGTTTGTATATGAAGGGCAGATTTCTGACACATGTCTGACCACAAAGCGGCTCAGGACAGTGTTGCCATCGTCTGACTTTATGGAAGACTCAGATTTACATTGCACTTCTCATGTAAGCACTGATCATGATGATGAATATGCGCAGCAATGATTTAATGTTGACATAGAAATTGTGACGACTGACTATGTGTATGGGACTGACCAATGGTGTGTTTTGAATGTGAAATTGACTGACAAACAGACAGTGTTTTATGACATGGAAAATGCACAAGCCTCATATCGCTGGCCAAACCAGTGAAGGCTGAATGGCGTGACGCGGGTCCCTTCATGGCCAGGTGCCATGAACTGACCAACTGGGTCATAAATAATAGATCAAAAAAAAAGAAAAAAAAAAAAAAAACGAAAAAAAGAATGATCTGCCAAAATGAAGGTACCAAAAACAGCCATGTCATGAAACACAGAAGTTTGAGAGCAGTCACAGTGTTGGATGAGGAAGTGAAACTAAACAGACTGAGTTTAACACAACTCCCTGTCATAACAGACGGGTTGGAGAGAGTTTCCAAAATGTTTATGGGCTACTGATAAAAAATGATGTAGTTCTGATGGCAGATTGTGAGCCGATTCAAATAAAGCCTAAATCTGACTATAGACCAAAAAGAAAATGCAGTATCCATTGAAAAAGAAAACAGATCAGCAGAGAAGGCTGCAGCTTGACTTCCTGTTCAGATAACCATAGCAATAGAGCTGAATGAGGAACTAGGTGACAGAAGCGATGCAGAACACGCTTCTGCCTATGTTAAAGAGAAATGGAAGAAGGCAGGCCGTGAATATACTGTAAAAATGGACAATGGGGCCCCAGAAACAAATGGAGATGTTTACTATTATGCAAAATAACTGATTTACCAAAGTTTTTTTCCACAGTGGCAGCAGATTTTTGCAGCAGATGTTTGATTTGTGGTATTAACAATGTGGGGAGGGGTCAGGCAATGAGACAGGGGGGCATCCCAGGCCGCAGAGACCATTCTCATATGTAATGTTCGATTATATTGAATTATCAAAATCTGACAAAAAGAGATACTGCATAGTGGCAGTCGACATGTTTTCAGAATGGGTAGAAGCCATGCCAACAACAAAGGCAGATTAAAAAAGGAATGGCAAAACTATTCCTACAAGAAATTATCCCACCATGGGAATTTCAAATCCTGAAAAATTATTAAGTGGCAATGGTTCACATTTTGTAAACAGTGCAATTTCAGCAGTTGAAGCATTCCTGGGTACATCCGGAAGCGGGAGGAGCTAACTTACATGAGAATGAGAAAGAGGGGACGCGCACAGCTCTCACCATTTGAGATTCTGTTTGCTCGCCCACCTCAGATGGACTGGGAGGCACGAAATCCTCGAACATTGCCTGACACCACTATTTGTGAGCATGACATGTTGCAATATTGTGTTGAGCTGGATAAGGTGTTCTGTGATATCTCAAAACAGGTCCAGGCAGCAGTTCCAGAGCCAGCTGAGACGGCCCTGCACAGCTTCCGAGGAGAGTTCGTGTTGATAAAGGATCTGAGACGAAAGCATTGGAAGGCGAAAAGGTGACAGGGACCATTCCAGGTTTTGCTGACAACTCAAAATGCGGTGAAAGTCGAGGATCTAGCTCATGCGGTAGCTGCAACGGAAGAAGAATCCCACTCAAAGCTAACGAGTGCCAAACAGAGATCAGACTAACCAGAGACGTGTCATCCCGTAGGTTACCAATTTGAAAACCACCGTCACTGGAGAGCAGACGAATCAATAGTAAGAGACGATTGTGCAATTTCAGGAGTGGTCAGAACTGTATCAAGGACTTTGTGGAACTTTAACGGCGTGGGCATTGAAATAACCTGTCTGATCATATCAACTAGACCTGCCCTGAGACCAAAAATACATCGAGAAACGGGACTGATATCGTTCAAACAAGAACATTTTCTCGCCTGACAAGGTTGTAATGTGTGGCAATAGGTCACTAAATCTTATCCTCTTAATTAGTGTGGCTGTAAGCCTAGCACGAGATGATAGCATATAGAGGTGAAAATGACAAAGGGAAAATGGGGTAAGACCATGTATTTTTGTAAGGATCCATGTCAAGGGCAATATGTGTACGGAGGTAATCAGGATGCTATCAGAGAGGGTCTATTGACCAAGGCGGGGTATGTCTCACTTCAGGGTGATTAAATTAGAATATTAGAGTGATGCCAGAGTTTTTGGAATTAGAAGAAATCACTGAAAATTTAGGAGAATTAATAGGGTTAATTCCATGTACTATGTAGAAATTACTGAATGTGAAAATTCTATAGAAATCAAATTATCTCCAAAGAAAGTCAAAAGTCAGAACCCATCAGAACACAGCACTAGAGACTTTGACAATGTATGGGCAGTGAAACCACAATTAGGCGACGTATGTTTATGTAAATTAGGGACCCAACAAGGGGCAATAATGGCTGGTACAGCACACTGTAAAACCACGATAATCATGAATAATAACAAATGTATAACATCTAATGGTACAAATATCACATGTCCAGGTGACGACGATGGCCTTCGAGAGACAACAGCTTGAACAGTATGTGCACACCCTTCCTAAGAAATGGATGGGGTGCTGTTATCCAGGATTTTTAGATGTAGGAGGTTTATTTGAAAATATGCAAAATGTTAGGAACCTCTTGTTGTTTTAATTTGACTGACGTCTATCAAAATGTATCAGACATAATAGAACACATGAAAATGGCCGTAGCCACTCCAGATGAAATGTCATCTTCACTAGATAATTGGTTCTTGGGCCTGCAGGGGTGGACGAAATTGTTAATAAGTACCATTATGCCAATCGGATGTTTGATTTTGATTTTGATTTTTCTTTTAATGATTCCATGTTTAATGAATTGTATTTCTAGAATCACTGCTAAGGCAGTGACTGCCACAATGGTGAGAATGAATCCAGGGGAATACACAACAATGATACGTAGGGCACCAGAGGACGAAGTTAATGTTTCAGTGGCTGATGATGATGATGATGAGGATTATGAGAACGAAAGCGAACATGAGTTTGACTAGAAAATTAAGTAACTATGGGGAAAATTTACCTGTTGTAAATTACTATGCATATGAAAAAGTAAATGTTTCTTTTACTTTTATATGGGTACAACTTTTATTAACGTTGAAGATGTATTGTTTACTCATGAGAATTTAAAGGAATATAATCATATAAGCAAAAAGCACATTATTAAAGATATAAAATCAAGCTTTTTTATAAATGTATAAGTTAGAACAGGCTTGAAGGAACAAAATGTTCACTGGGTCATGTGAGGGCTGACAATATGTGTACTCCAAATGACTTTTTGTACTCCAAGTGTGAAAAATATGTGCGCAGCTTTGATCGAACTAAAGATAGACAAGATGTGTGAAAAAGAGCAGCAGCTAAGAACAGGAAACTTTTGCAGACATGACGTTGCTCAGACCAGTTAGAATTTGGGTTGGACATGAGATAATGAGCTAAGACATCTCCCTTTAAGGTAACAAAGGATTTTGTACACAGGGTGTGTTAGGGTATATAACCTTGGCGAAAGGGACTAGCCTTCGCCTTCTCATGTCAGATGCTCTCTGCGTGAGAATGCCATGGACCTTCTCATATCAGACGCTGTCTGTGTGGGAACGTCTTATTTCATGCATGAAATAAAATACTTTGTTTAATCTTTTGAGAATCGACTTTGTCTCCTTCATTCAGGTTTTTTATATTGATAAATTTCCACAACAACGGTAGTATTGAAACCATTATTTACATTTGACCGGAGCACATGCAACTTTCGCCCGTAAAGGTGATGGGCGTGAAGTTTCCGGACAACGTGCACTACGCAGTTTAGCCAATTACAATACACCGGCCCAACTAACCAATCTGAGCCCATGCCTGTTTCTGAGGGAGTGGTTTCATAGAATCAGGAAGTCAACCGGTCGTTCAAATGACAGAAAGCGGCTTACAATAAAGATGAAATTTATGAAAAATAAGGCAAAAAAAAAAAAAAAACGAAGACATGTTATATTGCATCCCATAAACACAATCATGCAAAGAAAAAAAGCAGTAAACCACCCCTTTAATAATGTTCCCAAAACGTTAGCATAGAAAAAAACGTTATCTCTACATTGTTCATGGAAAAAACATTTCTGAAACGTTTTAGTTGGACGTTGATCTAACATTTCTAAATACAGAATGTTCATGTTTCCATGTTAAGTTTCAGAATGTACAGAGAACATTCAAATTCAAAAGTAACAAAATTCCATATTCCATAGTGTTTGCTAACTGGAAAAAACACTTTAAACATAAACGTTTTCATAACTTAAAGTCCCCCTGTGGTGAAAATATAGTTTTTAATGTTGTTTATGTGTCTATGTGGTGTTTTTAATCTGCTTTAAGAGACAAATCATGTGTAAGTTCATAAGTCGACAGCATTGCTGAGTATTTTCTGCTTAAAACTGCAGTGAACCAAAGACAGTCTCAAAAACACGGTTTGAAATCGCTGGTGTTTCTGACGTCACACACTACCTTGTAACCAATCAGATCAACGTGTGATCGTCAACCAGTGGATCTCTGAGTGAGTGAGTGGAGGCGGGGCTCATTTGCATATTAATAGAACCACGTATACTAAATGAGGGAAGGGTGTCGAGTTACATTCAAGCTGTAATTAAGGCATGACGAATTATTTTCAAGGAAAAAACATTTAAATATGTAATTTTGGTGATCAAAGATGAGTTTTAAGGGATAAAATGATTGACTACAGGGGGACTTTAATGTTTTTGTTAGCTGGGTTACAACAATCATCTATGAGTTTCATGCATGTGAACAGTTTGGCATAAAATCTCTAATATTTCACCTGTGCAGCTTCAAAAATCCTCTGTATCAAATTCTATGAAAAAAACAATGCTTTTAACCAGAAACCAGAAAATCCAGCCAGATACAATGAATTCTGCATGGAAAACTATCTCTGTGCTCTCATTTTGATTCAAAAGTAATACACTAAAACTTTGTACTGTTGTGTTTGCTGACATCTCGTTCACTTTCTGCCTCGAGGGCGGACCAACAGCAAATCGTGAGATTATCAACTATTCAAACACACAAACCAGAGTTAGAAGAGTTCAGAGCGTATTTGCATAACAGTCTCAATCACACTGATGTGCGTCCCAGAGTTTCACACAGCTGACCCAAAAATGACTCATGTGTTTCATAACCTCCTCTGGCAGCGAGAGTTAAAGCGGTGGGACGTGACAGTGGGTCAAACACATCAGACTATCAGGCCAGAACAGATCCTGTCATTCTGGGGGAAAAAAAGTTATTGTTTTCCAGTATAAATATATAAACATTCTTAAATCAAGACGCATTTACCTTGTTTTCTGAAAAATATCAAAATTAAGTGACAGAAAAATATGGAAGCTTGTTTCCGTCACAGAATAAAACATTTTAAAAGATAATTGCGACTTTTTCAGAATTGCCTGTTATAAAGTTAGAATTGCGAGATATAAACTCACAATTGCAAGAAATAAACTCGCAATTCTGACTTTTTTTCTCGCAATTCTGACTTCATAACACGCAATTGTGAATTAAAAAATCCAATTCTGAGGTAAAAAACAACATTTTTTATAAATATTCCTCCGAATTGCGAGTTTATATCTCCCAATTTTGACTTTATATCATGCAATTCTGACTTTATATCTCCAATTGCGCGTTATAAAGTTAGAATTGTGAGACATAAACATGCAATTTTGCGAAAAATAAGTATTCTGACTTTATATCTCGCAAGTCAGAAATGCGGGATGTAAACTCACAATTGTAAGATAAAACGTCGTAATTACCTTTTTTATTTTTTATTCTGTAACGGAAACAATCTTCCATAGAAAAATGAACTCCATCAGCAGATATTTGCTGTCTCCTGTAAAGCTGCTTTAATATTGACACAATGAAACTCTTTCTCAAATGCAATAATATTTCAGTGTCATGTATAAAACGCATGGTTATTGTAAGGCTAACGGCTTTAGTTTCTGCTGCTCATGTGTGTTTATGTGTGAATCGAGTCATTATATCACGGTCTGAATGAGGTCTTGGTGTGACGGGGGTCTACAGGGTCACTGTCCGTCTGTCTGTCCGTGGACACTGGGCTCATTGTTAATCCTGCCAGCTCACCAGTTTGTGAACGGCAGTGGGAGTCGAGGGAGGGTTCAGCGCGGCCAACAGAGAATCAGTGACAAGCTACAGGCTCCATTTCTCCTGCAAACTCAATGTCTTAATGGGTAACTCTTGCCAAATTGCAACCTAGGCTATTTTAATTCATCTGATCGACTACTTTTGACTGACAAAATTCCAGCCACCGGAAACACTGATAAAGTGAGTCGTACAAAACATTTCTTTTTAGTAAACTTTGTGTACACAAACAATGTAGTCAATGCTGGAGTTCATGTGTAGAGCCCCTGGTGACACTCCAAGCACAGTTTCATGTTGTGTCGAGTCTTCTTAGTGTTAAAAATAGCGATTTTGATGCTATCATAGTCGTGCCCCATGCACTCCCATTCAAAATGCATTTTGAGCTAAAACGAAAATACGGTCAATCTTAAAAGTGGCGTTTTTATAATTATGCAGTGACACGAAAGTTTGACACTGGTAGATTAACAAAAAGAGCCTAGGTTCAATTTTGGCGAGAGTTACCCTTTAATATTTAATATTTTTCTCTAGGGCCATGATGTGACTTTAGACCTTCGAAATTCGGATCCCAATGTCGTTTTCTGGTGTTTTATGTGTTATGATAACATTGACATTATTGTAATATATTTAGGCAATATGCAATGCTTTTGAATTGCAAATAAAATTACAGTTTTTAACAAACTAAAAAACTTAATGTGATGCATATTTGTCAGTCATGCATAAACGATAATACTACAAATAAAGAGTTAAATATACTTTTAAGTAACTTGAAACTTGAAAAATTAAAATATGGTGCAAAAGTTCATTTATTTCAGTAATTCAACTTAAAAGCTGAAACTTATATATTATATAGACTCATTACATGCAAAGTGAGATATTTCAAGCCTTTATTTGTTATAATTTTGATGATTATGGCTCACAGATTATCAAAATTGGAATATTGTGAAAAGGTTTTCATAAGCTGTAAGCCATAATCATCAACATTATACCAAATAAAGGCTTTAAATATCTCACTTTGCATGTAATGAGTCTATATAATATATAAGTTTCAGCTTTTAAGTTGAATTACTGAAATAAATGAACTTTTGCACCATATTCTAATTTTTCGAGTTTCAGCTGTATAAGATTGAGTACAAGTATAGGCCAAATATAAGTATATTTCTGAGAAGTGCATAAAAAGTAAACTGAAAGACTTATTTTTAGTGTGTAAAATAAGTACACTAACAGCACACTTGAAAACGTTTTTTGTAAGGGAGCAAGCGAGGCCTGTTTTGCTAAATCCAGTTATGTAACTGTCCTGCTTACTTGGCACACTGCATCTGTTGTTGTCGGGGGGGAAAATAACTCATGATTGAATGCATGATGCAATTAGTGCAGAGAATCTCAAAGTCCACCAATCACAGAAACCTGTCGAGAAACAAGAAACAAAAGGAACAAATTACTCTTTTTTTAATTCATATTCCTACTACAAATCATCAGTGCATGTTATTCACAATCCCAACTAAAAACGGTTTTCCACAATCTTTAATCAAAAAGCGAATGCAATAATAACATCAAATATATTCTGTTTCCCAGAAGTAAAATGAGTTGAATTCTGTTTCATGAGGAGTCAACTTTATATTTCTTTCATGTTAGAGGTTGTACGTTTTCTAAAGCACCTAAAAGTTCTCATTTCAGGCAGAAATCAGCAGGACATCTTCATTTGAACAGATATTTGTGGAGAAATGCCACACAGGGATGTGGAGCGACTGCCAAACAGGGAAGGCTTTTTCTCTGTTGGGTCTCTGGAGTAAAGCATTACTGAAGGTGAATGTGTTTGGCTCGACTATAGCATCGAGACGGTATTAATAGTGACAGGTGGAGGTGCTGGAGTCCTGCACCTCATTCACTAACGTCTGGGACTTTCACAATAACACACACAATGGCCTTTATTGCCTCGGCTTACAGGGGCTTCACGGCGTCCAGCCTATCAGACTAAAGCAGCTTAACCTCCACATCCATCACTCACTCGCTGCTTACAGGCCTTCGGGAAGATAAATAAACCACTAGCCCACGAGAAACTGGGCTGTGTCATGAATCTCTATGGGTCGGGGGCCGTGAGAGGAATAAAACGGGATGAATTTAAGGTGTGTGTGAAGTTTTAGCTCAAAATACCCCATAGATATTTTTATATAGCATGTCACTTTTTGAGGGTGAGCAAAATCGCACCGTTTTGTGTCTGTCCCTTTAAATGCAAATGAGCTGCAGCTCCTGGCACAGGGGGCGGAGCTTCAAGAGCTCATGTTCTTTTACCTCACACACACACACACACACACGCACTGAAGTAAGGATTGGATTCAGTGCAGGTCAACCCTGTTATTTTACAGTTTATGATTATTTACAAACCTGATTTTGAGCCATCTCAAACATATCGGACAATTATAGAAAGCTTTATTGTTTGTGTTTAGATTTAAAATAAGAATTATTAAAGGGGTGGTATAATGCCCTTTTCACAAGATGTAAAATAAGTCTCTGATGTCCCCAGAGTGTGTGTGTGAAGTTTTAGCTCAAAATACCCCACAGATATTTTATATATCATGTTAAAATTGTCACTTTTTGAGGGCGACACACCGTTTTTGTGCACACTGCTCTTATTGGGAGCAGTATGCTAGCTGGAGCCATTTACCTCCAGTCTTTGTGCAAAGCTAGGCTAGCGGTGGGTGCGTCAGACATAGTTACGGCACGCACGGAGATGAAAAGGCAATGTATGGACTTATCTAACTCTGGGGGACACGGGGAATAAGCTAAAGTCCCAAAAAGTCGGCGTGTTTCTTTAAGCAGGAAATGTCATTTTCAGAGCGTAGATATAATTACTGCATGAATATAATTTAGAACCATAAAATCCCCTAAAAATACAAAATATTAAATAAAAAAAATTATCTAACTAAAATATAGCATTTTTTGAGCGCTACGTGAGGACGACATATTTGTACCTTATTCACCTGCAGTGTTGTCACAGTTACTTTGAAAAAGTAATCTGATTACTGATTACAGATTAATCCTTTAAAAAGTAACTTAGTTACTTTACAGATTACTTGATTTTAAAAGGAACTAAGTTAGATTACAAGTTACTTTATTAGTTACATTCAGCAGCTGCCGACGACACCTCAACAAAAAAATGACAACCGGTTTTGCCAACACTCACTTTATTGGAAGTGCATTTTTAACAGTAATGTCAACATGTATCTCCTGACATTTTAAGTTGAACTTAAAAAGTATTTCCTGGAAAAAATACATGTTTTTATAAAAAATTATTTTGAAGTCTTTCTTTACTTCACTTAACATAAATACATGTTTTTTTTTTTTATTAAGTAATGACAGTCTTTCTTGACCTGACTCCAAATGTTTCTTCAAATTTGTTATAGTGTTTTTTGTAGCTAGATAGCACTTTGTCGCCACCAGATTGTACAACGAACCTTAATATTGTCATCTTTAGCTGACACAAACTCAAAATAGTGACGGTGATGCGGTGGTGACGCGTTCATGTAACATGTAAGGGTGGCGTTGCCAATAAAGCACCTACAGCTCACAAAGAACCGGCCAGGAATTATTATGAATATGTCAAATATAGCAAGAAGACATTTTAATTGTTTATTAATAAACAGTGTTTTCTGTCATTGTCGGCTGCAAAGATGAAGCTGACGATGCTGACTCAACATCTTCGCAGTAGCTAAGTAGGCCTAGTGAACGCGCCAGAGAGAAATGCACATTTAATTCATACGGATTACGTAAGCAGAGAGTGGCCATCTTGTCACAGGCAAGCTTTCTGGCGGGTCTGTGGTTCCTGATTGTAAGGTGAGTGATCTGCACAAACACAAATCCTCTTAACTCGCTGAAATCTTGACGGATTTACAAACTGTTTGGTTTCTTACAAACGTTATTAACGTGGCTATACTTCTGGATGCTTGAACATGTTGAAATATATAATATTATAATTATTCATAAGTATGCAGTTTCATAACTACATCTCTGACGTTTATAACAAACCAACCCGTTTGAAAATCAGTAGAAAATTTAGCAAGTTATGGTTATTTAAAACGTACATGCCCCATTAAAACACAATGTTACGAGTCAGCGAGCTGACTGTGACAAGATGGCCGCCAGGTGTGGACGTCGACCTCCATTGGCCAGCAGTGCGGACGACACATCAAGCCGTTATTATGTATATCTATGGTTGTAACCTGAAAGGTAAAAGTTTTGCATTTGGTTTTCAGATTCAAAAATGACATGCAGATGCATTACAGTATAGGCTGAAAACTAAGATGAAAATAGTGATTTTTGCAGTATCTGTGTCAGAGTCTCTCTGTACTACTGGTTATTTCTGAGATTTTGGATGAGTGAGATTCGCGTGTTTTGTTATTGTATCCAAAGCTCGTGCTCGTCGACTCTCTTCTGACCGGGAGCGGGAAAAGCAGCTCATTTGATTTTAAAGAGACACACACAAAAACTGAGCATTTTTGCTCACGCCCAAAAAGGGGCAAATTCGACAAGCTATAATAAATGATCTGAAATTCAGATTCTGAGGACAACAAAGATTTATATTACATATCGTGAAAAGGGGCATAAATAATATGTCACCTTTAATCATAAACTTAATAAGAGTTAATTGTTTCCTTGCAAGTAGGCTAAATTTATCTTGATTTAAGAATTTGTAGATATTTGTAGGAAAAAACAATTGTTAAAAACAGTTTTTACTTGAAATAAAAATAAAGATCAACTGAAATAAAATTAATAAAAAAGTTACTTTTTTTTAGTAAAAAAAAAAAACATTTCCCACTTTTTTCTCACTAATTTAGTTTAACTTAATACACTATAATAACTCAAATTGATGATAACTAAAACATAAAAATACAAAAAATTAAGAAAAAATACTTTCTAAAACTTTAACTAAAATTAAATTTGACACAGAAAATGTCAAATTAAAATATTAAAACATTCATATTTATATTATAAAAATATATAATATATAAATATTTAAAAAATGTAAAACTTTACAGCCTTACATTTTTAAGTACAATCAACTTTTAGTCACATTTAAACTTAAATTACAAGTCCTACAAATTAAAGTTGAATTAAAACAGTTGAAACCTTCTGAAAAGAAGTTTAAAATGACTTAACTTATTTTAATGAGTTAAAGTAATGTAAAAAAACATGTTGTAATGACTTGTAATGATGTCGTTTTTTACAGTGTATTTTAATTAATATAGGCTACTGTATTTTAAAAAAATGTAAAAAAAAAATTAAGAGAAGCTCAGAAAGGGCAAGACGTATGTGTGTGTGTGTGTGTGTGTGTGTGTGTGTGTGTGTGTGTGTGTGTGTGTGTGTGTGTGTGTGTGCGTGCGCGTCTGAGGCTGTGATGCTGTTGTTGATCCCACCAAAACACACAAAATTCAACAGGCAGGGGCCAGATATCATGTGTCAGTGTGATGTTTATCACCGAGGCCCGGTTTGGCTGCCGAATGACTGAGAGGAGAAGCTCTCGTGTGTTTTACTCTCCACACATCCGCCAGCTTTGCAAAGGCCTGCCCCCAATTATCCTCCCACAAAGCTGCTAAAAAACAACAGAAATCTCGGAGCGTTTGATGTGTTTGACAGAGAGCAGGACGGCTTTGAATAGAGAGGCCTGTGTGAACTCGCATGCCCTGCTCAGCGTTTGGAGACGAGGCTCGGGGAAGAAAAGGCCACTGGATTGGAAGCAGCTGTTGAGTTTGAGAAACATGCTTTTAAACGGGGCCGTATGTGCCAAAACGTCTAAAAATGTTCAACAGATATGCTTCACCACAACTGACAGGCCTCGCTGAGCTACACCGACTATTAATATGAAATGAACACTTGTGGAATGTTAATTAAATATGTTTAATAAATTATTGTGTGTATACACAACTTAAAAAAAGAAAGTTACCTGGTTGCCTTAAAATTTGAGTTCATTGAAATTAAACAATTGAGTTAATGCAATGAAGGAGATTGGTTTAATCAATAGAAACTCAAAATATTATGTTATCTGAACTACATTAATTATCTAAGTTGATTTGACAAAAGATAAAAAGTTGTGATTATAAATAATGAAGATATTTTTTTTACAGTGTAGTTAACCAACCATACAATAGTGATGAAAAAAATAAATCAGCATTAAATTGATCAAAAGTGGCATTTATAATGTTACAGAAGATTTAAAAAAAAAATTAAATGCTGTTTGAACTTGATATTCATCAAAGAATCCTAAAAAATTTAATGTAACACACTAATATGAAGCAGCACGACTGTTTTCAACACTGATAATAATCATAAATGTTTCTTGAGCATCAAATCATCATATTATACTGATTTCTGAAGGATCATGTGACACTGAAGACTGGAGTAATGATGCTGAAAATTCAGCTTTGATCACAGGAATAAATTACACTTTACTAATCACATAGAAACAGATGTTTTAAATATTAATAATGCTTAATTTTTTTGTGCATTTTAATCAAATAAATGACTGAGCACAGTAAATAACTAAAACTATAACACTGAAACTATCAAACACTGAATAAATGAACTAAAACTAATAGTTGCAAAGAGCACTCTGAAAACAATTAATTGAGAAATGCATTATATAAAATGTTGTTTTATGTTGTCTGCTCTTCGTTACATTCACAAGAAACCCCAAATCTAAGATGTTTGCTTCACATTAATCAAACTTGAAACAACTTTGAGTTTTGGATTTATATCATATGCATGCTTCGCACAAGTCGGTTCCTTTGTTTCTCAAATCGACATGTTTTTGTTGTGAGTCACATATTGCAATCAGCTATTGTTTGATCAACACTGAATGCTTCATCGTAAACCAGGTCCTTCTGTAAACACATGTGCTGCAGCGACAGCTCGGAAATCTGGGAACATTCGGGAACTTTCCAAGGGTTTCGCTCATGCACCCGTCAGAGAGTTACTAGAGTCCTGTCAAGCCTCGAGTTCTAGAGCTAAGAGAGGCTTTAAAGCGGTGGTATAATGCCCCTTTCACAAGATGTAAAATAAGTCTCTGATGTCCCCAGAGTGTGTGTGTGAAGTTTTAGCTCAAAATACCCCACAGATATTTTTATATAGCATGTTAAAATTGTCACTTTTTGAGGGTTTGCAAAAACACACCGTTTTTGAGTCTGTCCCTTTAAATGCAAATGAGCCGCTGCTCCCGGCACAGGGGGCGGAGCTTCAAGAGCTCGTGTTCTTTTACCTCTCTCACACACACACACACACACACACATGCACTGAACATTTCAATGTTTATGTTCAAACCGGAGACGGATAATAATGGAGAGACTCAAGAAGAAGTGACAACATGTAGAAGCAACAGGACATTTCTGAATGGTTAGTTGATGAATGTGTAGTTATCTTCTAGTCATTGATTAGCATATTCTGTCATGATAATCTATAAATCGTGTTCAGGGGGCGGGGTTTATGTAAATTCTAGGGTTGGTGATGTCACTAACCCGGGAGGAATGTCGTGTAGTTCCTATCAGCCGTTTGTTGTAGTCCTAAAAAAACTATTTCTTTAAAAGCAAATATCTCCCTTTGCTTTGAACTTTGAGCGTTGTAACTTTGCAGATGTTGGTTATGATCAAACAGCAACATTACACACTAACTAAAGTTAGAAAAGTGAAATCATACTCAACCACTCCTTTAAATGCGAGAGGAATGTTGTGGGAACACTAGTTCAAAGGCCTCGGAGAACTCTGGGCTTCTCAACCGTTGGCTGCCAGTCCTGTCATTCACAGATAATAGAAAGCATTGTTCGGCCCGCTGTGGCACACATGTCTCTCTCTTTGATGAAATCTCTTCCCATCTGACAGGTGTTCGTGTTTCAAGAGAAACATCTCGGATGAAGGAATATTGGAATTGCCAGCAAAGGGAAAAAAGAAAAGCAAAGGCTTTAAGTCCATTTTATAAAACAACACAAATGCACTGCAGAAAATGTTGAATGTGCTAAAAAACAATTTGACTGTCCTTTAATACACAGCTGGAATTATTATTGTTAAAGCTCCCGCTTTTCGTGTGTTTTTGAAGCTTTAATTGTGTGTACAGTGTGCAATATAACATGTGTTCATGTTTCGCGTGTAAAAAAAACAGTATTTTTCACAAAATGTACTTATCTGTGTACCGCTGTTTTCACCAGTGTTGGGGAAAATTACTTTTAAAAGTAATGCAGTACAATATTGCGTTACTCCCTTGAAAAGTAACTAATTGCATTACTTAGTTACTTTTTTAGAAAAGTAATGCGTCACGTTACTTTTGCGTTACTTTTTTTTTCCCACCTGGGCTGGGCTTGTTTTTTCTATAACACAAAAGTTATATTTTTGGGCAAATGTAAAGACCCTTTCACACCAAAAGTGAACTTTATATAGAAAAAGCTAATAAAAAATTATCCAAACTTAATATAAAAAAACATAATATTCAAACAGTACAACTGTATAATATTATCTAGAATTATGTAACAATACAATAATATATATAATTTTTAATAATTCTGATTTAATTCTGATTGTATGTATATATATATGTGTATATATATATAAAATCAGAATTTAAGATAATTAAATATATATATATATATATATATATATATATATATATTGTATTGTATTGTACAGTTGTGCTGTTTTGTAAATACATATATCAATAAATACATATAAATATATATATGGGCATTATATCAGCCATCAGTATCAGCTTTGTAAAAGTGTAAAATACCGAACTTGTCCTTTAAAAAACACTCTGAGTATGTTAGTAATGCCCTGGCAACCACCTAGAACACACTAGCAACCCCATAGCAACGTGCTAAAAACAACTCAGGAATAGTAATGCCCTGGCAACCACCTAGAACACACTAGCAACCCCATAGCAACGTGCTAAAAACAACTCAGGAATAGTAATGCCCTGGCAACCACCTAGAACACACTAGCAACCCCATAGCAACGTGCTAAACATAACTCAGAATAGTAATGCCCTGGCAACCACCTAGAACACACTAGCAACCCCATAGCAACGTGCTAAAAACAACTCAGGAATAGTAATCTCCTAGCAACAACCCAGAGCACACTACCAAACCCATAGCAACGTGCTAAAAATAACTCAGAATAGTAATGCCCTAGCAACAACCCAGAGCACACTAGCAACCCCATAGCAACGTGCTAAACATAACTCAGAATAGTAATGCCCTAGCAACAACCCAGAGCATACTAGCAACCCCATAGCAACGTGCTAAACATAACTCAGAATAGTAATGCCCTAGCAACAACCCAGAGCACACTAGCAACCCGATAGCAACGTGCTAAACATAACTCAGAATAGTAATGCCTTGGAAACCACTTATAACACCCTAGCAACCCCATAGCAACGTGCTAAAAACAACTCAGGAATAGTAATCTCCTAGCAACAACCCAGAGCACACTACCAAACCCATAGCAACGTGCTAAAAATAACTCAGAATAGTAATGCCCTAGCAACAACCCAGAGCACACTAGCAACCCCATAGCAACGTGCTAAACATAACTCAGAATAGTAATGCCCTAGCAACAACCCAGAGCACACTAGCAACCCCATAGCAACGTGCTAAACATAACTCAGAATAGTAATGCCCTAGCAACAACCCAGAGCACACTAGCAACCCCATAGCAACGTGCTAAACTTAACTCAGAATAGTAATGCCCTAGCAACAACCCAGAGCACACTAGCAACCCCATAGCAACGTGCTAAACATAACTCAGAATAGTAATGCCCTAGCAACAACCCAGAGCACACTACCAAACCCATAGCAACGTGCTAAAAATAACTCAGAATAGTAATGCCCTAGCAACAACCCAGAGCACACTAGCAACCCCATAGCAACGTGCTAAACATAACTCAGAATAGTAATGCCCTAGCAACAACCCAGAGCACACTAGCAACCCCATAGCAACGTGCTAAACATAACTCAGAATAGTAATGCCCTAGCAACAACCCAGAGCACACTAGCAACCCCATAGCAACGTGCTAAACTTAACTCAGAATAGTAATGCCCTAGCAACAACCCAGAGCACACTAGCAACCCCATAGCAACGTGCTAAACATAACTCAGAATAGTAATGCCCTAGCAACAACCCAGAGCACACTACCAAACCCATAGCAACGTGCTAAAAATAACTCAGAATAGTAATGCCCTAGCAACAACCCAGAGCACACTAGCAACCCCATAGCAACGTGCTAAACATAACTCAGAATAGTAATGCCTTGGAAACCACTTATAACACCCTAGCAACCCCATAGCAATGTGCTAAAAACAACTCAGAATAGTAATGCCCTAGCAACAACCCAGAACACACTAGCAACCCCATAGCAACGTGCTAAACATAACTCAGAATAGTAATGCCCTAGCAACAACCCAGAACACACTAGAAAACCCCATAACAACGTGGTAAAACAACTCAGAATAGTAATGCAACCACTTATAACATAGCAACCCCATAGAAACATGCTCAACTCAGAATACATTAGTAATGCCTTGACAACCACCCTAGCAACTGCATTGCAACATTTGCAACAAACAAACATCATAGCAGCGAAAATAAACTTTTGAAATATAGTTATTCCATCTGGTGTCGCTAGTGACTCATAAATGACAGGCTTCACCTTTACCATGAAAACACACAGCCGGCAGAACAAGCCACTCAGCTGAACCCTCCGTGTGTGTGTGTGTGTGTGTGTGTGTAGCTGATATATGTATGAGTGTGATCCTGAGTGACGGTCACCTTCACAGCAGCAGGACACCTGAGGAGATGTGCGTGTGCGTGTGTGTGTGTGTGTGTGTGTGTGTGTGTGTGTGTGTGTGTGTGTGTGTGTGTGTATGTGTGTGTATGTGTATGTGTATGTGTGTGTGTGCTCTTGTTTATGTGATTTATGAGGACACAAATTTGTATAAGGACATGTGTATTCCACTATTACAACTTAAATGGGGTTTATGAGGATCATTCATGAGTCCTTATAATTCAAATAGCTTAAAAAACATAAAAGAACAATGTTTTATTAAAAATGTAAAAATGCAGAATGTTTCCTGTGATGGGCAGGTTTAGGGATAGGGGCAGTGTGTGTGTGTGTGTGTGTGTGTGTGTGTGTGTGTGTGTGTGTGTGTGTGTGTGTGTGTGTGTGAGTGACATTGTGTGTGTGTAAAATTGTGTTTGTGTGAGTGACATTGTTTGTCTGTGTTGTGTGTGTGTGTGTGTGTGTGTGTGTGTGTGTGTGTGTGTGTGTGTGTGTGTGTGTGTGTGTGTGTGTGTATGTGTGTGTGTGTGTGTGTGTATGTGTGTGTGTGCTCTTGTTTATGTGATTTATGAGGACACAAATTTGTGGACATGTGTATTCCACTATTACATTTATGACATTGTGTGTGTGTGTGTGTGTGTGTGTGTGTGTGTGACATTGTGTGTGTGTGTGTGTGTGTGTGTGCGCGTGTGACATTGTGTGTGTGTGTGTGTGTGCGTGTGTGTGTGTGTGTGTGTGTGTGTGTGTGTGTGTGTGTGTGTGTGTGTGTGTGTGTGTGTGTGTGTGTGTGTCCTGCATTCAGAATCTGCTGTGTTTGGGATATAATTAGTATGCATTATTTCTCACACTTCAAAGCTCAGGTGTGTTTATAAGCTCCTCTGAATAATGGAAACCTGCTTGCAGGAACAATAGAGATGGAAAAAACAATTGCTAGGCTTTTTTTTAATACAAAGCATGTGCTATCTGAATGAATTTAGCGGGAATCACGTATATGGAAGGGGAACAGCTGCCAAACTCAGTCTCATGTTGTTGTAAACCTTCACAAAAGAACAAGTTTTAAACGATCCCCAATCTGCTGTTTACCATAATGAGTGGATGTTTACCACGCTCACAACAAGTTGCTTTTTTAACTTCTGAAATCTTATGTCTGGCAGTCTCTCGATGGGAAAACATCACAATTTTCTTGTAATTATCTTTAATATAAAGTCTGTAATTGAAAAGTCTTGATGCCTTGTTGTTTGTATATTGTAAAAGCTGAGCTGTGCTGTTTGTGGTGAGAGCCGTGATGAAATAGTCAGAAGTGTGTGAAGTCTTTTCATCACTCTAGATGACAGGAATCGTCCAGCCCTTTTTTTCTTGGAAAGCTGAGAACGACACACACCCTCCATCTAAACCTCCCATAAACCTGCTCTACCACTTCATCACTTCATCATAACAATCAGGTGACAGCTGGGAGTCATGACATGTGTTCATACGTCACACACACACACACACACACACACACACACACACACACACACACACACACACACACCCTGGCTGTTCTTCAGGTTCCACAGGCGGATCCTTTTGTTCCCGGTCAAACATGCCCCTGCATGACGACTGCACCCCGGCAACTGTAGCCAACGGCGACACTAAACATGTGACACACACACAAAGCATGTTTTCAGTAAATATCTTCTGCTTGGGAAATCTCTGAGTGCCAGAAAGGAAAGCATGACAAAGATTACTATGCTAAAGGAGTACATGCCATTTCTGAAAAGTGAAAGTAGTGTTTATTAGCTATGTGCTAAACTGTACATTTAAAACAAAGAAAATTATATATATATAAAATTTTGATTTTTTTAGTTGTCTGTTTTTTAATGCAATATATATATTTTTTTTATTACAACAATTGTACAATAATAATAAAAATAAGCACATTTATTATATATAAACTTTTTTTTAATATATATATATATATATATATATATATATTGAAAATTAAATTATGATTTATTATTATTTATTAGATTTTTCTGTGCAACAGTAAAATATAAAGATGATATATTTTATGATTTAGAATTTAAGTATTGTACAGTGTTCTGTTTTGTATTTTATTTTTTATATTTAATGTAATTTTTATTATTACAACAACTGAACAATATTTTAAAAAATATACATAATGACTATTATATATATATTTTTAATCATATTAAAAATTAAATATATTAAATATAAAAATGATAAAATACAAAACAGCACAACTGTACAATACAATACAATATATATATAATTATCTTAAATTCTGATTTTTTATATATATATATATATATACATACAATCAGAATTAAATCAGAATTATTACAAATTATATATTGTATTGTTACATAATTATAGATAATATTATACAGTTGTACTGTCTGTATTTTATATTTTTTTATATTTAATTTTGATAATTTTTTATTAGCTTTTTCTATATAAAAACAATACAATATTTATAAAAAATAAATACATATAAAAATATATATGGGCATTATATCAGCGATCAGTATCAGCTTTGTCATGCAGCTTTTTTTGCTTAGGCCTACAGTGTGGACAAAAAAAGCATGAGTTTAAGGAAGTGTATAAAGTTCAAGAAGACAGAGGCACTTTTACATTAGATTACAACTGTGTGTGACTTACAGAAACACCAGCACTATTGCATTCATCATGCAGACTGTGTTACAAGTGCACTGAGATCCATCCATTTCTGATGCA